>NC_091243.1:8030818-8075818 GCF_040958095.1 Procambarus clarkii | reverse complement strand
CACACACCCTCGTAGTAAACAAAAGCCAGCGCTCACACCCCTCGTAGTAAACAAAAGCCAGGGCTCACACACCCTCGTAGTAAACAAAAGCCAGCGCTCACACCCCTCGTAGTAAACAAAAGCCAGCGCTCACACCCTCGTAGTAAACAAAAGCCAGCGCTCACACACCCTCGTAGTAAACAAAAGCCAGCGCTCACACCCTCGTAGTAAACAAAAGCCAGCGCTCACACACCCTCGTAGTAAACAAAAGCCAGTGCTCACACCCTCGTAGTAAACAAAAGCCAGCGCTCACACCCCTCGTAGTAAACAAAAGCCAGCGCTCACACACCCTCGTAGTAAACAAAAGCCAGTGCTCACACCCTCGTAGTAAACAAAAGCCAGCGCTCACACCCTCGTAGTAAACAAAAGCCAGCGCTCACACACCCTCGTAGTAAACAAAAGCCAGCGCTCACACCCTCGTAGTAAACAAAAGCCAGTGCTCACACCCTCGTAGTAAACAAAAGCCAGCGCTCACACACCCTCGTAGTAAACAAAAGCCAGCGCTCACACCCTCGTAGTAAACAAAAGCCAGTGCTCACACACCCTCGTAGTAAACAAAAGCCAGTGCTCACACCCTCGGAGTAAACAAAAGCCAGTGCTCACACACCCTCGTAGTAAACAAAAGCCAGTGCTCACACCCCTCGTAGTAAACAAAAGCCAGCGCTCACACCCCTCGTAGTAAAAAAAAGCCAGCGCTCACACCCCCTCATAGTAAACAAAAGCCAGCGCTCACACCCCCTCATAGTAAACAAAAGCCAGCGCTCACACCCCTCGTAGTAAACAAAAGCCAGCGCTCACACCCCTCATAGTAAACAAAAGCCAGCACTCACACCCCTCAGAGTAAATAAAAGCCAGCGCTCACACACCCTCATAGCAAACAAAAGCCAGTGCTCACACCCTCGTAGTAAACAAAAGCCAGCGCTCACACCCCCTCATAGCAAACAAAAGCCAGTGCTCACACCTCTCGTAGTAAACAAAATCCAGCGCTCACACCCCTCGTAGTAAACAAAAGCCAGCACTCACACCCCTCATAGTAAACAAAAGCCAGCGTTCACACTCCTCGTAGTAAACAAAAGTAACTACTTGTGATCATCTACTTATGATGAACTACTAAACAGTGGCTAATTAAGGTGGTCAACTTATTAAAAACGGTATACAAGATATAATCCATTTGGGGTGTGATCTACTTTGATTATACCGGAAGTAATATAGGTGGGATGAGGTGATTGGGGCGACCTATATGAGGGGCTAAACACTATCAAGATGTTAACACCGACAACGGTTATAACGATAGCAATTTACGAGCAATAAAATGTGTCGAAGACAGAGGACAACGACTCCTGTTGTTCGTGTACGACTTGGATCAGGAGCACCATGATGAGTGTGTGTGTGTGTGTGTGGGGTGTGTGTGTGTGTGTGTGTGTGTGTGTATATATATATATATATATATATATATATATATATATATATATATATATATATATATATATATATATATATATATATATATATATATATATATATATATTTATATATATATCCCAGGATACAACCTATGGCAGCTGTTTAACTCCTGGGAGTGACTATTTACTCCCAAGTGAACAGGGGCATTAGATAAAAGAAGAAACTCTGCCAAATTATATTTACCTCCTTCGGGAATCGAACCCGGGCCCGCGATTTTGAGTCGTGCACGCTGACCAGCGTGTAAGTTCTTGTCTCTCTGCATATACTAACTAATTAGTGTTTGCACATTAACAAAAACAATTTTATGCCAAAATTTTCATCTCAACATCAAATTGTCTTACTGCAACACATTTTAATTAAGTTCTACATAGAAACACAAATGTTCCACAACATAAGATGTTTGAAAGGCGGATTTGTTTTGTGGGTTAAGTTTGACATTTTGTTTTCGAAACTTTATTGTTGAAAGTTTTTATTTATTTTTTTCCCCCTGGCGTCAACTTTATCGTGGGATGGATGGTGACAGGTGGCGAGAGACGGGATGGTGAACTAGTAAGTATAGTGAGCGGTGACAGGTGGTGCTGGTACAGGTGGTTATAATGGTGAGAGATGGAGGATAGAATAGTGACCGGGAAGTGAAAATGAACACAGTGGGTACTGGACTGCGTCCGATGGTGACAGATGGGTGGTGGTGACACGGGGGTCGACAAGGGTTGACAGAGAGTGACATGGGGGGGGGGGGAGGACATGAGTTGACAGATAGTGACATGGATCGACAGGTGACAACATCAGACAGTAAACAACGACACGTACTGGAGTGATAAGATTTGTGGTGATGAAATGACAGCTGGATGACACTCATGGGACGACCAATGACAGCTGGGAACCATTAACAGCTATTAACAGCACCAATTAAGCCAGTAAAGCTCTAGTCAGCTTCCTGGGGGAAACTGATATGGTCAGAAATACTGCTTTTAGTATAAGCTAAACATCGGTGTATGTTCCTACAGATTGTATATCTATAAATTTATACATATAAAACAATGTTATATAGAGAATGCTTGAAACTTGCCTAGATTGTTTGCTAGATCCTAAGTAGAACTGAAAAGTCAGAGGGAAATCCACCAATCAGTTGCTACCTGGTTCAGCCGACCAATAAGCGAGCACAAGCTAAGGTATATGGTCCAATAGGAACTGCAAGTGGGATTACAGCGACGACCGTCCTATATGTAATCGACTCTATCCCCCGTACACGGGTCGTAATCCAGCCCGTCCTCATCAACAGTAGTCAAATACTCGTTAATTCACCCGAAAACTCCCTATTTATGAATTAAAAAAAAACACTCTACGCACCACCCGTCCTTAGGCTAATTTCGGCCTCGCCTAACGATGCATTCAGCCATTTAAACTTGCTGGGGATTTAAATATCAAGAATTATTATTATGTGTTATAATTTTGTGAAGAGTTAGGGCGAGGTGAGGTTAGGTTAGGTTAGGTTAGGTTAGGTTAGGTGAGGTTAGGTTAGGTTAGGTTAGGTTAGGTTAGGTTAGGTGAGGTTAGGTTAGGTTAGGTTAGGTTAGGTTAGGTTAGGTTAGGTTAGGTGAGGTTAGGTTAGGTTAGGTTAGGTTAGGTTAGGTTAGGTGAGGTTAGGTTAGGTTAGGTTAGGTTAGGTTAGGTTAGGTAAGGTTAGGTTAGGTTAGGTTAGGTTAGGTTAGGTTAGGTTAGGTAAGGTTAGGTTAGGTTAGGTTAGGTTAGGTTAGGTTAGGTTAGGTGAGGTTAGGTTAGGTTAGGTTAGGTTAGGTTAGGTTAGGTTAGGCGTTTAAATGTTGTTAGTAACAATTTGTATTTGTAGTATATGGGTGACAGAGAGCCGGTCGGCCGAGCGGACAGCACGCTGGACTTGTGATCCTGTGGTCCTGGGTTCGATCCCGGGCGCCGGCGAGAAACAATGGGCAGAGTTTCTTTCTCCCTATGCCCCTGTTACCTAGCAGTAAAATAGGTACCTGGGTGTTAGTCAGCTGTCACGGGCTGCTTCCTGGGGGGTGGAGGCCTGGTCGAGGACCGGGCCGCGGGGATACTAAAGCCCCGAAATCATCTCAAGATAACCTCTCTCAAGTGACGCATTGATGGTGGTGCGGTTCGAACAGAAGGCGTCAGCGAAGCACTGTTCGAGAAATTTTCGAACGTCATCAGTTGTGAGTGATGTGTATAGCGTTTTTCATCCATATATGGTTGAAAAATTAAGAACAATTAGAAAACAATCAGATTTGTAATGATGAAACAAATACTATTAATAATAAAATTTAATAATTCTATGACGATGAATAATAATAATAATAATAATAATAATAATAATAATAATAATAATAATAATAATAATAATAATAATAATAATAATAATGAGCAGTAATAAGCCACATACTATTGTAATTAGAGGAATAAATCGTTTTCAAACGTTCGACTTAACTATGTACTCTGGCGCTCTCTCTCTCTCTCTCTCTCTGTCTCTCTGTCTCTCTGTCTCTCTGTCTCTCTCTCTCTCTCTCTCTCTCTCTCTCTCTGTCTCTGTCTCTGTCTCTGTCTCTCTCTCTCTCTCTCTCTCTCTCTCTCTCTCTCTCTCTCTCTCTCTCTCTCTCTCTCTCTCTCTCTCTCTCTCCTGCACGTCTGGTTATGTTCCATATTCCTTGACTTATAGGGGGGGGGGGATGCAGTCATGGACAGAGTCATAACAACTTGGAGCTTTTCCCTGAGAGATCCCTCCCTCCAATGGCTTTCTTTGCCCAATGCATCATTCCTCCCCCCCTTCTCCCTCCCCCTTTCCCTTGCAGGTTATGGCCGACGCGAACTTTCTACCTCTTGAAGGTCAAGGTTGAGGCATCCTTCCATTCTTCCTTTGGAGGTCAAGGCCGAGTCGTCCTCCACGGGCAGTCCGCAGCCTCCAAGGCTAAATGCAAATTCTGAAACTCCAATAATCTTCGGTTGGTCGAACCCCAACACTTTCTTACAACTGTGAACGCTAGTAAAAGAGTGTTAGCTACGAGTCGACATTTTACCTGTGGGATATCTGGCTGATAATTCTCCTTTACCTTCCTGTTACTGCTCCAGTTCTTACCCCTCATAATAATCTTGTTTACACTCTAAATGTTATCTCCCCTATTTAGAAGTAAATGGGGAAGATAACCCCAAAGATATCTTAGGATGGAGGTAACCTCCTAAACCCCCATGACTTAATTTTCTGCGTTTCTCATTCGTCATTAGTGATGTGTTTTATTAATTTTCAACCCCACGAAGCTCCGTCCAGCTGTTGTATGGGGCTCAAAATATTATAGTCTCTCCATCATCATCGCTGCTGTGAGGTTTCCGCCCCACCATTCACAACTTCTGACCGGGGGATCGAGACTAAGCCTTTCCCCGTTCATGATTTCAGTTGGAGTAAAAGCGACGGTGGTCCATTCATAACTTTAGCAACGGGAGGAGGAAATGTCTTCCCTCCCACATTCATAAGTTTCTCATTGATTACCCTTAAAGTTGACGTCTCTATTAGGGGGCAGTCACAGCCTTATGAGGGGTAAAGGCATTGATGTGGATTTCAGCTCATGCTTAATGTGTCAACATTGGAGTGAAATGAAGGGAACTTACTAGTACAATTATTTTGTTAGTTTCTGACTCCATATTTTGATTGTGAAGAGATAGCCAATTGAAGCAATATTTCACTTTTTGTAGGAAAAAATACGATTCAATATTTAAGGTTTACAATGTATGATATCTAAAGGTATAATACAATGTTTCAAACTAAATTTTGTAAACACTTGTACGTACATATAATGTTCAAATTATGCCTGTACTGTACTTCCTTATCTAAAAGAGAGAGAATATCTACTTGTCTGTTTGTCTGTATGCCAAAGGTTTGGGCTAGCCTCTGTCAACTTTGTACGGTGACTAGTGAGAGGTTGGTGACCATCATGGGCAAATCTGGGTCAAACACTGCTCCTATTTAAAAAGAGTTTGGCGCCTAAGGCGAACTCCACGAAATCAATGGAAAATGGCTCAACAAGATTAATCATTTAAATAGAAAAAATCGTAATTTAACCAAAGACCAATATAATAATTAACACAATATATCAAGAGTAGATAGAGTAAGCAGATAATTTTTAATGAAAGCTCCCCCCCCCTCCAGTGAAACAATTTGAAATGCAAATTGAAAAAAAAATAACTGCATATACAGACTAGCTCAAGCGTCAAGTATATTGGGCTTCGTTACAATTCTATTAACCAAAAATATATCAATCTTATTCAAACCAGTGCGAATATACACTCTATTACCACCATATCTAACTAGGCTAGATTCAATTACATTTCTTTCTAAAAAAAAAGAATTGATGAGGCCTCCGTCCCAGTCGACAAGCGCTCCCGTGGCTGAGTCGACAAGCGTTCCCGTGGCTGAGTCGACAAGCGCTTGCGTGGCTGAGTCGACAAGCGCTCCCGTGGCTGAGTCGACAAGCGCTCCCGTGGCTGAGTCGACAAGCGCTCCCGTGGCTGAGTCGACATCTGAATGTCACAAAAGTTTGGGGTCGATCCAGTTACCAGGTTGGACTGGACACCATCGGGTTCCCCACCCAGTAAGTCAATGAAGGAAAAGAATCTTCTTTCTGCATTCACTAAAGTAACTAAAAAAAAAGCCTTCTTCACTCTTCAGTCCTCTTGTTCTACCATCTTGGAGCTCAAGAGTGACAAACAACCATTCGCTGAACAAAAACAGATAGGAAAAAAATTCTTTCATCTTATATATTCCTGTGTTCCTTCTTCCGTCTGTCTGTCTGTCTGTCTGTCTCTCTCTCTCTCTCTCTCTCTCTCTCTCTCTCTCTCTCTCTCTCTCTCTCTCTCTCTCTCTCTCTCTCTCTCTCTCTTTCTCTCTCTCTCTCTCTCTCTCTCTCTCTCTCTCTCTCTCTCTCTCTCTCTCTCTCTCTCTCTCTCTCTCTCTCTCTCTCTTTCTCTCTCTCTCTCTCTCTCTCTCTCTCTCTCTCTCTCTCTCTCTCTCTCTCTCTCTCTCTCTCTCTCTCTCTCTCTCTCTCTATACACTTTAACTTCTTCCCTCCTCTATTCTATTTTTCCCTCCCTCCAGTGCCTTCCTTCGCTCACATCCATTATTTCCTATCTATCTTCCTCTTCTTCCCTCCTACGCACCTTTCTTTCGCCCCGAAATTAGTACCGAATCTAATTAGAGGTTGAAAAATAACCCATCGAGAAAGAAATGTTCCATTTTTAGCCAACTTGGACTCCAGGGACCCAGCTGGTTCATCTGGACCAGCTGGCTGACCAGTTAGCCATCACACCAGCTGACCATACTACCAGAACACCAGACAATCAAACTACCAAATGATCAGGGGACCAGACAACAACACGACACCAGGCGGCACTGGAGAACCAGTGTCGTACACTGTCGTCTGGTGCCGCCTGGCGTCCAGTGTCGCCATATACTTAGATGAAACGGTGGACCAGGTCCTAACACGGTCAGGCGACGCTTGGAAAATAGGTAAAATAGCAGACAACCAGAGAAATAGGCAACCTATTTCATCGGCGATCAGATGAAATTGCACAACCAGTCAGATTATATGACCTGTGGACCTGTCAACCACGACGCTAGGTTGCTATAGAACCGAATACACTCAATAATTATTATTCGGATCCCCCTGACACGAATCAGAAGATCGACTCAGTAATTGCCAGTTGCAATTGAAACGGATCGACTTCTCAGGTCGACAACTAGCCAACATATATGCTACAACGTATTTACAAGACTGGTTGACGTGTTGAATACGTGATTTACCCAAGTCACACGTTCATATAAGTTCATCCACGTAGGAAAATAAAACTAATTGGAAAACGGGAAAATTGGCTAGTTTTTTTGTTTTTTCGTCCACTGGTTCCCTATTTTTCTGGCTCCCTGGTTCTCTGGTTCCCTGGTTCGCTGGCTTTTATGGCTTCAAATCATATTTCCATAAGGAAGCGTGTCTATGCCATAACGAGTCTTATAGTCAGAGTCTGAAATTGCTCGAACTTTATTAAACCATTTTTTAAGTTTTCTACCAGAGTTTACCTCCACAAACTTAACTTTCCAACTCATTTATGAGCTATTTGTAAAGTTATCTATTGCTATTTTTTCATGTTAATTTATCTTTGAGTTGAGAGTGGTTGGGTGAAAGTTGACGGGTGAGGGGTGGATGAGTGATTGAACTAGAAGAAGCTGGTCGTCAAATACGAACGTATGTCGCTTGAACTGTCTAGAAACAGCACTGAGATAAAGGTAGAACTTGATTCGAGGAAGACGCAAGCTCAGCTTCATCACCAAAAGGAAAACGTCTGAATTCCTCTCTGGAGGAAGCACAGAAATGGACTGCCATCAACAAGGAAAAATCTTTAGGATTCACACAATGCAAAGTGACGGAGAAAAGTGCAATATTTGCATGTGATAACTCTTTCAATGTCCTCGAAGATGACTACTGCAAGGATGGAGATACCGAGGACCAGAAGGAGAGGGTTCGAGGAAGATAGCAGCTCGCTTGGCAGTGGAGACACATGATATGTTAAGCAGGGATCTAGCAGGTGACAATGGAGCTAAACAAGAAGAGGGGGTAGAAATAGCCTAAGCTACTCTATCCCTTTGAGATGTATTTATTGCTTATCTCAATAAACATACTTGAACTTGAACAAGAAGTTAGGACAAACTTGTTTTGAAAATTCTCAAGTAAGATACGAAGACAGGTGGGCCAGGGAAATTTAAAACAAAGAAATATTCAATATAGTTCCAATGTGTCAATTGATTTAATGTTTGTTTTAAAAAATGAGTTATTTTTCATATTTTTTTTGGTAAATAGCTAGGAAGCTTCGTAAATTGGAAGCTTCGTAAATAATTTACGCAGACAGTCTGTGTCTGATGCATGTGTGTGTTGTTCTGTAAACTCTGGGGACTCCAGCAGACGTACTGCTCAGCAGCACTCCTTACCAGCATCCCTTCACGATGGCAGCAGAGTGCTCTGCTTGTGTTGGTACTGCTAAAGTAGTGAAAGTCCCAAAGAGAGAGAGAGAGAGAGTACTCGCTTAATTGTGCATGCGGAGGAAGGGAGATAGAGCTTTATTGATGACTAAAGCTTATTGAAGACAAGCTTTATTGTTTGGTTCTGCTTTCAACCTCCAGTCATGCAGTCAATCGACTGAGAGAGAGAGAGAGAGAGAGAGAGAGAGAGAGAGAGAGAGAGAGAGAGAGAGAGAGAGAGAGAGAGAGAGAGAGAGAGAGAGAGAGAGAGAGAGAGAGAGAGAGTCAGAGTCTTGAGTTTGCTAGGTTAACAAGGAGGTTGGTAGGTAGATACGTAGGTATGTAGGGAAGTAGGTAGGAATTTCAGGTGTAGTAATATGACTGAAACTATCGACGACCTCACCTCGGCTCTTCCGCTGAGCTAATAAGAGAGGGTGGAGGCAAGAGAAGGTGTTAATCAGGGCTGCCGCTTGACACAACCCGCTCCTCCATTTTCTTCTTGTTTTTCTTGTCCTTCTTGATTGCGTCTTATCTTCGTCACGATGGTTTCATGACTGCCTTGCTTTTTTGGCTTTTAATTATTATTTCTACGCTCACTTTTGGCTGCTTTGTTTGCTGTTTTATCTGCCTATTTCGGTTGTATCATATCTAATTTATTTCTGGATTCATCACTCTCTTATCTTCATTTTCTTATCCGCCGATTTTTATCTTTGTCTTTTTCAGCCCTTCTTCGTTTTCCTCTCTTCTTCTCTTCCTTGGGCTCCTTCTCCTATTATCTATTTCTCATTTTGCCCGTCGATCAGTTCTGACTTCTTTCCCTACTACTCCTGCAGCTTCTTAAGCTTGATGCAGAGAAAGCAATCCAAGCAATCCATGCTGGGATTGCCGATCCAAGCATGGTAGCTCCTGATACGCATTCTAAAATTTGTATATATTTTTGTATTTATATATACAAAGAGTTCTTACATTCTTGTACAGCCACTAGCACGCATAGCGTTTCGGGCAGGTCCTTAATACTATTTTTTTTCACTGGTATACGACCCGCCATATCGTTTAATAACCAGGTACCCATTCACTGCTGGGTGGACAGAGGCAACAGTTAAGGATTGATGCACAGTCAATCCTTCCCGGCCAGGATTCGAACCCAGGCCAAAGCGTGCATTCATATATATGTCTAACGAACGCTTGAAACAATCAAGCGACCCCACGTCGATTATACTGCCAGGTAATTTGCTCCAATAAATAACAGCATTATATCCCAAGACAGGATTTACCCCAAGTCTTTCCTAAATATAAATTTATCGAATTTGTATCCATGGTAGACAGGTCACAATAATTGGGCTGAAAAGTAGCCACCGGCCCAACCAATCCCCTATTTAGTGTTCTAATTGGTGTTGATATATTTAGCTCCCTATTAATATCCCCCTTGTTATACCCTTTCATCCATTTGCATACTTCAATCACGTTCCCCTTTAACTCTTACTCTTTCTCGAGAAAGTTAATTAAGCTCTTTAATCTCTATTCATAAGAGAGGTTTTAAATTCCCGTAAATACCTTTGTCGCCATCCGATGTACACCTTCAAGAGTATTTATATACATTACGTTGTATGGTGATCAAAAGTGATCACTGCATTTATCTGCAACTGATAATAACTATCATCGTAGATTATCAGACCAAGATAAATTGGACAGCACATCAAATTGACTGGAAGTCTAATTTTACAAAAATTGCATATTTATGCCAGGCTACCTTGAGGCTACCTTGAGGTGCTTCCGGGGCTTAGTGTCCCCGCGGCCCGGTCGTCGACCAGGCCTCCTGGTTGCTGGACTGATCAACTAGGCTGTTAGACGCGGCTGCTCGCAGCCTGACGTATGCCAGGCTAAGTGGACATGTTACAATTTTGTCTTCAGCGGTTGATAAATAATTATAAATGATTGAAATTATGAATGATTAATGTTTTATTTTGGATGGAATCGAGCGGATGATCACTAATTTATACACTAACTTCTTAGTTATCCTCGGACCTGCCTGTTATCCTCGGACCTGCCTGTTATCCTCGGACCTGCCTGTTATCCTCGGACCTGCCTGTTATCCTCGGACCTGCCTGTTATCCTCGGACCTGCCTGTTATCCTCGGACCTGCCTGTTATCCTCGGACCTGCCTGTTATGCTCGGACCTGCCTGTTATCCTCGGACCTGCTTGTTATCCTCGGACCTGCCTGTTATCCTCGGACCTGCCTGTTATGCTCGGACCTGCCTGTTATCCTCGGACCTGCTTGTTATCCTCGTACCTGCCTGTTATCCTCGGACCTGCCTGTTATCCTCGGACCTGCCTGTTATCCTCGGACCTGCCTGTTATCCTCGGACTTTCTCGTTGATGGCTCGTCTAAGACCTACCATTAATGTATAATGACTTATTGTAAATATATAACTCTTGAAATAGCCCTTTCTCTGTAACTAGCTGACATTGTAACTATAAGGTGTGAAGGATAGATGAAATTGTTTATGTAATAATCTAAGATGAGGTCTGATAAAGACCTTTTGTGCCCTCTGTAATGCTTTTTTGCGCTACCGCTCACAGGATGAGTATGGGGTGCACAATAAACTAGCCGCCTCCGGCGGCAACAATCAAATCAAATGGCTTGTCTAGGAGCCCTCTCTTGTTATCACGTGAACACGTCAATTGCACTTGCAACAGCACCCATGGGGTGGTGTAGGGAACCATAACTGCATATTGCTGGCGAGATGGACCGTACAGAGGATATCAGTGTGGATTAAGGCACAATATCTGCATCAGTTACAGCCCTGGAAACACAAACCGTAACTGTCTCTATTTTCCGCTTGTTACAACTTGTAATAAAGTTGTTACATCTTGGCTTAACGTGTTTATGACGTATTAGAACGTTGTTACAACTTGCTATATTGGTTGTTATAACTGGTTAGGTGTTAAAACTTGTTCGAACGTTGTACCAACGTCGTAGTTTCGGTGTGTGTTTGGCGGGGGGTTGGGTTCATCTTTAATTAGCTTCGTATTCGGCAAGGGAGGGATAGTTAATTTGGAAAGGGGGGGGGGTGATCTTGCATGTTGTAGGGAAGTGCCCGTGTTGACTCTAGATATTAAGACTGAGCATCTGATGCCGAGTTATTGCTCTATTAGTTTCATATATAAATGTCGATACAGAGACGGCTTCCCTTCTTGCAGGGCCGGAGTTCGTTCCCCGATGGTCCAGTTGATGGGCACGGTCCTTCACTTTATCATTATGACACTGCAAGCACTATATAATCATACTGACATGGTATGAATGGTATGATTATTCTCCAAATAATAATCATACCTCCGTGTAGAACCTCACTGTACACCATCTCTATTAGTGTAAAATTTTCACTATTGTCGTCAGTTCTTCTGGATGAATGACCCCCAACGTCAGACCATAGTGGGTGATGAAAGCTTTCCCCTGTAGCCCAGGGGCTACAGGGGAGCCCCTGGGCTACAGAGGAGCCCCTGGGCTACAGGGGAGCCCCTGGGCTACAGGGGAGCCCCTGGGCTACAGGGGAGCCCCTGGGCTACAGGGGAGCCCCTGGGCTACAGGAGAGCCCCTGGGCTACAGGGGAGCCCCTGGGCTACAGGGGAGCCCCTGGGCTACAGGGGAGCCCCTGGGCTACAGGGGAGCCCCTGGGCTACAGGGGAGCCCCTGGGCTACAGAGGAGCCCCTGGGCTACAGGGGAGCCCCTGGGCTACAGGGGAGCCCCTGGGCTACAGGGGAGCCCCTGGGCTACAGGGGAGCCCCCTGGGCTACAGGGGAGCCTCTGGGCTACAGGGGAGCCCCTGGGCTACAGGGGAGCCCCTGGGCTACAGGGGAGCCCCTGGGCTACAGGGGGAGCCCCTGGGCTACAGGGGAGCCCCTGGGCTACAGGGGAGCCCCTGGGCTACAGGGGAGCCCCTGGGCTACAGGGGAGCCCCTGGGCTACAGGGGAGCCCCTGGGCTACAGGGGAGCCCCTGGGCTACAGGGGAGCCCCTGGGCTACAGGGGAGCCCCTGGGATACAGGGTAAGTTCCCTGTTTACCCCCCTAGAACCTACAGACTTTTGTAATTGTAGCATGAGAGATTGTCACAATACCTACTAATTTAACCATTATTATGAACAAAAACAGTCATTGTTCAAGACAGGGGCCCAGGAGCTTGAATACTACATACAAATTATCATTATTATTTATTTTAATTTTATGTAAGACTAGGCCTAGGGTCGGTTAGGCTTCTTGTTATATATACAATAGCTTTCCAGTTATGGGAGAACAAAATAAAGAGGCGTTTTAACAGAAATAAAGAGGCGTTTTAACAGAAATAAAGAGGCGTTTTAACAGAAATAAAGAGGCGTTAATAAAAATAAAGAGGCGTTTAAAATTTACAAAATCAACTGCGTTGAAACTGTTTATTTTACAAGAGTGTTTGTTCAGTTTTAAGCATTTGAGTCGTGTTTTTGGGACGCTGAGAGACTGCTGGATTTACATAAACATTCCGGCTTGAAAATCCCACACAGTAATACTGTTAATCCTTTACTGTGTAAATATAAGGCGGATGATTAATTGTTTATAAACTATATTATTTGAGGGTTTTCATGTTTTCTTACTCTTCTCGGCCTCATTCCTCGCCTTGGACTCCCTCGCCCTGGACTCCCTCGCCCTAGACTCCCTCCCACTAGACTTCCACGTCCTAGACTCCCTCGTCCTAGACTCCCTCGTCCTAGACTCCCTCGCCCTAGACTCCCATCCCCTGGACCCCTTGCCTAGGAACTCCCTCACACTGGACTCCCTCGCCCTAGACTCCCTCACCCTAGACTCCCTCGTCCTAGACTCCCTCGCCCTAGACTCCCTCGCCCCTAGACTCCCTCGTCCTAGACTCCCTCGTCCTAGACTCCCTCGCCCTAGACTCCCTCGCCCTGGACTCCCTCGCCCTAGACTCCCTCACCCTAGACTCCCTCGCCCTAGACTCCCTCACCCTAGACTCCCTCGTCCTAGACTCCCTCGCCCTAGACTCCCTCGCCTTTCATTTCTCATCTTTAACCCTACTTTACCTCTTCTTCTCCTCTTCGTAGTCCACTTTACGCTTCCATTTTCCCACATCTTTCTGTTTCTGTTACGGCTCTTCCTCTTCCGCCTTATTACCTCTTTCTCTTCCACCTCTTCCTTCTCCTCCTCCTCCAGGACAGTGGAGGATCCTTAAGACATAAAGTCGTGACGATGAATTTGGTCTCCACCTTCCTCTTCTGTCACTATCTGTCTCCCTGCTGTCACTATCTCTCCCCCTGCTGTCACTATCTGTCCCCCTGCTGTCACTATCTGTCCCCTGCTGTCATTATCTGTCCCCCCTGCTGTCACTATCTGTCCCCCTGCTGTCACTATCTGTCCCCCCTGCTGTCACCATCTCTCCCCCTGCTGTCACTATCTGTCCCCCTGCTGTCACTATCTGTCCCCCTGCTGTCACTATCTGTCCCCCCTGCTGTCACTATCTGTCCCCCCTGCTGTCACCATCTCTCCCCCTGCTGTCACTATCTGTCCCCCTGCTGTCACTATCTGTCCCCCTGCTGTCACTATCTGTCCCCCTACTGTGACTATCTGTCCCCTGCTGTCACCATCTGTCCCCCTGCTGTCACTATCTGTCCCCCTGCTGTCACTATCTGTCCCCCTGCTGTCACTATCTGTCCCCCTGCTGTCACTATCTGTCCCCCTGCTGTCACTATCTGTCCCCCTGCTGTCACTATCTGTCCCCCTGCTGTCACTATCTGTCCCCCTGCTGTCACTATCTGTCCCCCTGCTGTCACTATCTGTCCCCCTGCTGTCACTATCTGTCCCTCTGCTGGCACTATCTGTCCCCTGCTGTCACTATCTGTCCCCCTGCTGTCACTATCTGTCCCCCGGCTGTCACTATCTGTCCCCCTGCTGTCACCATCTGTCCCCCTGCTGTCACCATCTGTCCCCCTGCTGTCACTATCTGTCCCCCTGCTGTCACTATCTGTCCCCCTGCTGTCACTATCTGTCCCCCTGATGTCACTATCTGTCCCCCTGCTGTCACCATCTGTCCCCCTGCTGTCACTATCTGTCCCCCTGCTGTCACTATCTGTTCCCCTGATGTCACCATGTCCCCCTGCTGTCACTATCTGTCCCCCTGCTGTCACTATCTGTTCCCCTGATGTCACCATCTGTCCCCCTGCTGTCACTATCTGTTCCCCTGATGTCACCATCTGTCCCCCGGCTGTCACTATCTGTCCCCTTGCTGTCACCATCTGTCCCCCTGCTGTCACTATCTGTCCCCCTGCTGTCACTATCTGTTCCCCTGATGTCACCATCTGTCCCCCGGCTGTCACTATCTGTTCCCCTGATGTCACCATCTGTCCCCCGGCTGTCACTATCTGTCCCCTTGCTGTCACCATCTGTCCCCCTGCTGTCACCATCTGTCCCCCTGCTGTCACTATCTGTCCCCCTGCTGTCACCATCTGTCCCCCTGCTGTCACTATCTGTCCCCCTGCTGTCACTATCTGTCCCCCTGCTGTCACCATCTGTCCCCCTGCTGTCACTATCTGTCCCCCTGCTGTCACCATCTGTCCCCCTGCTGTCACTATCTGTCCCCCTGCTGTCACCATCTGTCCCCCGGCTGTCACTATCTGTCCCCCTGCTGTCACTATCTGTCCCCCGGCTGTCACTATCTGTCCCCTTGCTGTCACCATCTGTCCCCCTGCTGTCACTATCTGTCCCCTGCTGTCACTATCTGTCCCCCTGCTGTCACTATCTGTCCCCCTGCTGTCACCATCTGTCCCCCTGCTGTCACTATCTGTCCCCTGCTGTCACTATCTGTCCCCCTGCTGTCACTATCTGTCCCCTGCTGTCACCATCTGTCCCCTCCAGAAGCCTTCTGGAAGAGAGCTCCTGGAAGACACCTCCTGGGAAAGAATTTCCAATGTTTGTAAAAGTGATCCCCCTTCCACAACCCCCCCCCCCCCGTCCATCCCATAACCCCAATAGCTCTTGGCTTTGTTAACATTATTAATGGCCCTATTATTTTTATTATTAATGCCGCTAGTCGTTCGATGGAAAAGTTGCTCTTCCTGGAGGTCTGATTTATTGAAACTTATAAAAACCGAAAATCTGCCGCCAATTTTGTCCCTCTTACCACTGTCTGCCAGGGTCTGCCACTGTCTGCCAGAGTCTGCCAGGGTCTGCCACTGTCTGCCAGGGTCTGCCACTGTCTGCCAGGGTCTACCAGGGTCTGCCACTGTCTGCCAGGGTCTGCCAGGGTCTGCCAGGGTCTGTCACTGTCTGCCAGGGTCTGCCAGGGTCTGCCAATGTCTGCCAGGGTCTGCCACTGTCTGCCAGGGTCTGCCAGGGTCTGCCACTGTCTGCCAGGGTCTGCCAGGGTCTGCCACTGTCTGCCAGGGTCTGCCAGGGTCTGCCACTGTCTGCCAGGGTCTGCCAGGGTCTGCCATGGCAAACAGCACGACTCATCTAATGCCGCACATTTCAACACTAAAGGCATTAAAATGCAGAGAAAAAAATCAGACCAGCCAAATTGCCACTGGTCGTCCAAGTCGTCCTAATTTTCTCTCATTTTTTTCTCACTCATTGGGGGAAAATGTGTGTGTGTGTGAACCTATCTGTACTCACTTGTTTATAGTGCACGAGCTTTGGCTCTGGGGTTCCGCCTCTCAGGTTAAGAATATATTTGAAGCTGTGTATGGGATCTGCCGTCACTAGTCGCCTCATGGCCCCCCATAGGTCACCCCCAGGTCATCCTATTCCCCCTTCCCAGTTCACCAGGTCACCCATTTAACTTCCCAGGTGTGAGAGTCAATGATCCAGTGGGGATTTACAGGTTTCTAAATTTCCGGGAAAAAAACGGGTGGCCAATGAACTCTCTCTCTCTCTCTCTCTCTCTCTCTCTCTCTCTCTCTCTCTCTCTCTCTCTCTCTCACACTCTCTCTTTCAATAGCAACAGCAACGGCAACAGAATCTCACTATCAACAGGATATTATCCAAACAACTCAGCAATGAAACCTAAGGAACAACCCTAATCCTTATGTTGCAAAACCAAAGAGGAACATGATTGTGAATGATCAGATAGTTAGGGTGTGAATGATGAGGTAGTTAGGGTGAGATTGATAAGGTAGTTAGCGTGTGATTAGTCAGGGAGTTAGGCTGTGAATGATAGTCTGGACTCCATTATCAAGTTATTATGATGTAAATAATCAGGAAGTTAGGCTGTGAATGATATTGCTTTAGGGTGAGAATGATCAGGAATTTAGGGTGTAATTGATTAACTGGTTAGGCTGTAAATGGACAGATAGTTAGGCTGTGAGCGATCAGGCAATTAGACAGTGCGCATGTGTACTATTCCATATTTGTCCTTTTCTACTTTGAATTCTGAGTTCCTGAACTCTCTCCGAAGTCACTCACAGTTCCAGCACCCTCTCCGATCCACTAAGAGTTCCTGCACTCTTCCCGACATTACTAAGAGTTTCCGCACCCTCACCGACATCACTAAGAGTTCCCGCACCCTCCCCGACATCACTAAGAGTTCCCGCACCCTCTCCGACATCACTAAGAGTTCCCGCACTCTCCCCGACATCATTAAGAGTTCCCGCACCCTCTCCGACATCACTAAGAGTTCCCGCACCCTCCCCGACATCACTAAGAGTTCCCGTACCCTCCCCGACATCACTAAGAGTTCCAGCACTCTTCCCCGACATTATTCAGAGTTCCCGCACTCTCCCCGACCTGGTATTCACCACTGTGGCCAATTACCTCCACTTTTAGCGCACTTTCAACGCCTCTTACTCATTTTCCCACATTTTATTAAAATGAGGAAAATCATTGTGAGGAGAAGAAAGCCTGTGGCGTGACGTCGCTCTGGGCAAATTCATCTCGGAGTGACGTGAAGAGTTGCAAGAATATCTTCACTATGACGTCACCGTTACTGGAGTCATCACGGAATGACGTCAGAAGGGAAGGGAAATATCAGGGGGAAAGCGCCAAGCCACTACGACTATATAGCGGAATGACGTCATAGTTTCAGGAATACCTTGGCTTATGACGTAATAATTAATGAATTAATTATTATTTAATACGTTTTTTACGGTAGTATTACAGGTTATACAGTTATGTATGTTCATCTACAAGATGTATGGACTGTTGTGGTGTATGTTGTGGTTGTTAATTTATTGACAAACAGACTTGTAGAATATTTGTGTATTTCGGGTGATACGAGATATGAAATTTTTGTTGTTGTATTTTTTTGTTTTGTTTGTTTTGTTTGGACAAAGGTAGCAGCTGTTTGATAGTTACACCTTGTGTTTGGTGTGTGTGTGTGTGTGTGTGTGTGTGTGTGTGTGTGTGTGTGTGTGTGTGTGTGTGTGTGTGTGTGTGTGTGTGTGTGTGTGTGTAGAGGGTGGGAAAGAGGGTGTAGGTGGAGCTGTGTGGAGTGTACATTGTGTGGAGTTTGTGAAATGAGCATATAATGTGGCCAGACATATTTTGTGTGGATGTGTTTGTGTGGATGTTGGCCAAACTCTATACCAAGTGTTCCAAGAGCATCCAAATCTGTGACGTAGGTGTCTTCTACAGGAGTGAGACTCTTGCTCAATTAAAAAGTCATTTACAATAATATCTCTGATGGGTTCCGGTTAATTCCTAAACCAAATACCTTGTTCCTTCTTCAATAATTATATGATCAAGATACTTTTTTTTAGCCTATCGACAATTTTTTTTTCAATTACCAATAACATTATATTGATGCTGTCATCTACAGATGATATGTTTACCATTGTGTGTGTACAGCTACTGGCCTGGGGCCAGATTCACGAAGCAGTTACGCAAGCACTTACGAACGTGTACATCTTTCCTCAATCTTTGACGGCTTTGGTTACATTTATTAAACAGTTTACAAGCATGAAAACTTGCCATTCAACTGTTGTGATTGTTATAAACAGCCTCCTGGTGCTTTGGAGCTCATTAACTGTTTAATAATTGGAAACAAAACCGCCAAAGATTGAGAAAAGATGTACAGGTTCGTAAGTGCTTGCGTAACTACTTCGTGAATCTGGCCCCTGACCTTCCGGATGAACGGCGGAGTTTATTGGGCAGCACAGGTCTTGGAGAGGACTGTCAGGGGGGGTGCTAGTGGATGTGGGCAGCATTTAATGATCATGAGGGGGAAGGGGGGTAATACAGTCTGGTCATTGGACCTGGAACAGGGCTGTTAGGAGGGTGTTTGTAGACGGGAGCAACATTTAATGAAGGGCTAACAAATGCTAATGCTTACTGTTCTTTTTATAAAGCAGCCACCAAGCAGTACTGGACCTTATAACGTATCAAGTCCTCGTGCTACTTATCAACAGCCAATTTTTGCACTTATGCAGTGTCTCGAGCTGACACAAGGAGTATGATGAAGAAGACGAAGACGTTTCGGTCCGTTCTGGACCATTATCAAGTCGACTTGACAATGGTCCAGGACGGACCGAAACGTCGTCGTCTCTTCGTCATCTGATGAGTGGTTCGGTCATTATATCTTCAGCTACGTGAAGGAGCCGGTCGGCCGAGCGGACAGCACGCTGGACTTGTGATCCTGTGGTCCCGGGTTCGATCCCAGACGCCGGCGAGAAACAATGGGCAGAGTTTCTTTCACCCTATGCCCCTGTTACCTAGCAGTAAAATAGGTACCTGGGTGTTAGTCAGCTGTCACGGGCTGCTTCCTGGGGGGTGGAGGCCTGGTCGAGGACCGGGCCGCGGGGACACTAAAAAGCCCCGAAATCATCTCAAGATAACCTCAAGATAACGTTATTGTGACCCATCGTCTGCACAAGGAGCATATTCCTCCAAATTGGTCTTCCTTCATAACGACCCCAGTGTTGACCAGACCACACACTAGGAATCGACTTGAGAATGGTCCAGGACGGACCGAAACGTCGTCGTCCCTTCAATTCCTAGTGTGGGGTCTGGTCAACATACTTCAGCCACGTTATTGTGACTCATCGACCCCAGTGTCTTAATTCCCCATCGTCTGTAGCTCTACGCTGTTACCCAAACCAGGGTTAATTGCCTTGTTGACATTCCTGAACTTATCTGAGACGTGTGTGTTGGAATTTAGAGCTTGAGTTTGTCAGCCCGGGTATTAGTAGTGTCATTAATGAGTTGATTTGTTTGTGTAATTTGTTTTGACTAAGTTATGGTGTGGGTCCTCTACAGGTAATGAGTTACTTGTATTAAGTGTCAATATTACCTCTGTTGATACTGGTATTGATATTAATATTATTGTAATTTAGGAATATTGATATTATTGCCATGTTCTCCTTTGTATACATTACCGGCATTAACTCTAACATAGTTCAGCTTTCCCCTAACCCCCCTCATAACAATCCTATTTTACTTATTCTCCTTATTCACACTATCCCTTAGCTTTCACGTGCTTCTTAACCTTTTCATCTTTCCCTCTACTCCCTAATTCTTTTTCCACTACTCCATAACCCTTCCCAATTTGACCAGACCACACACTACAAGGTGAAGGGACGACGACGTTTCGGTCCGTCCTGGACCATTCTCAAGTCGAACTCATCGCCTTCCCAATTATGCCATAACCCCTTTCCCTATTTCCCCCTTACCCCTACCTAGCTCCAGTACTCCCTCTCAACCCCCTTCCCATCACTCCCCTCCTCTATCACTGATATTTAAGACGTATTTCATCCATATTAACTGTTTACCTATAATGTAAACCACGGCCTCCTATGTTTTGTAAACTTAATCAATTGTCATAAGTCCGATTGGTAAACTATTATTAGAACTTAATGATTAAGGAATAATGACGTCTATGAGTCCATCAAAAAGTAATCCAAAACCATTCCCAAGCATTTTTAAAGAAGCTTTTTTTAATTTTATCCAAAAATGATATGTGATGAATTAGTTTATTAACTCATTTATGATGACTTAATAACGTTTAATTAAAGAGGGAAAAAACGTTCCTAAGCGACAAAGAGTGAGCTCCAAAACGGGACTGAAGGTAATATCCGCAATGCATCCTGATGGCTTTATCCGGGGAGAGAGAGAGAGAGAGAGAGAGAGAGAGAGAGAGAGAGAGAGAGAGAGAGAGAGAGAGAGAGAGAGAGAGAGAGAGAGAGAGAGAGAGAGTAGGTGCTGCCAATAACCAGGCCAAGCTTCCAGTATCACTTGCCACACAACGTGGCGCTAAGCGGGCCCACACACACACACACACACACACACACACACACACACACACACACACACACACACACACACACACACACACACCACACACACACACACACACATACACACATACACACACACACACACACACACACACACACACACACACACACACACACACACACACACCACACACACACACACACACACACACACACACACACACACACACACACACACACACCACACACACACACACACACACACACACACACACACACACACACACACACACACATACACACACATACACACAGTCGGCTTACAACAGAGAGGACCGGGGGTTCGAATGCTAGGCAGGGTGTGACACAAGCTAGCCTCCTTATACCCGGTTGCTTCCCTTCACCTAGCAGTAATTAGAAACCTACGTGCTAGCTGACTGTTGTGGCTGGCATTCTGGGGAATACAACAATTCAAAACATATCTCAGAACACTTAAATATCCAACAAAAGCCGCAAGGGACAGCACAAGGACAAAAAAGCGACAGCAAAGGCTAAAACAATTTAATGGCAGAATTTCTTTCACTTGATGCCTCTGTTCACCTAACAGCAAATAGGTACCTGGGAGTTAGACAGCTGATGCTAGTTGAGTTCTGGTTATGTGTGTACGTCTGTAGCTAGGGACTCACTAGGGACTGTAGCGCTTAGAAAATTGGGGTCCAGGAGCTAGAACATAACAAATACATCCACCACATCACTGGAAAACTGAAAAATCAAATCACTGAAGGGAAGAGGGAAACTATGAAGAGAAAGCGACAAGCCATAACGACTATATAGCACTGGGAAGGGGTCAGGATAAGGATTTGGGATGGGACAGTGGGAAAGGAATGGTGCCCAATCACTTGGACACTCGGGAATTGAACGCCGACCTGCATGAAGCGAGATCATCGCTCTACCCTCCAGCCCACGTCACTTAAGCTGATATAAACAACAACCAATTATAATGACCCAACAAGTGACATACACCTTGGGATAATGACACGAACAAAGAGGATACAAAGATGAAGGTAGAGTAACTCAGGAAGTGGGATAGAGAGAGGAGGGCTGCGGGCTGGATAAGGTGTAGAGAACGGAAGAGGAAGAGGCATCAAGCACTCTTGATGCCTCTACACTCCCCAGCCTCAGCAAAAGAGCAACCCATGAGAGGGGAACTAAAGAGTGGTAACATGCACGAATAGTAAGGAAGTGAGATATACTTCCCTAGAGCAGATATATATATATATATATATATATATATATATATATATATATATATATATATATATATATATATATATATATATATATATATATATATATATATATATATATATATATACCAACACCCCCTTCCATGCCACACTTACTCTCTACCATGCTCTTTATCCTGTGCCTATTCATGTACCTATCACCAAGCTGTACCTTATACACACTCTTGGAGTTGACTACAGAACAGCCTGTTACTAAAATGCTGATGGAGTGTCAAATAAACATAATGAACTTTAAGAAGTAATTGGAAATGCAAATCCCGATATGATAATTAGAATAATCACAACGTGGATAAAACATCGCGATAATATGTGGGATATCACGACATGCATACGAAAACATGAATAAATCACGCGTAAATGTTCTCCAAAGGGTTCCAGGGAAAACTCACGGATTTTGAACAAATTGAATGGCAAACAACGACTCAGAGACGATAACAGATATAGAGAACGTTTATTATTATTAACATCTTTATTGACAAAATTAATTACAATTTTGCCTAATCTGAGGATTTTGATAGTCTTATTAAATTGAGGTTAATGCTAGTATTCACTGTCACGCAGGACAGAGGGTCATACATAAGACAATAGGTCTAAACTGTAGGCTGAAGCACATATATATCATGGTTACAATCAATGTTTTAATGTGTGGATATGTGAAAACAACTTTCTATTGTGCACTGCCACACAAGGGCAGGGATGGGTTCATAAGTGATACAGCTTAGAATATAAATAGAAATTGTTACGAAGCTCATTTGAAATGATAGGAGGAACCTGACAACGCGTCAGAGAGGAAACATAGCAATGAGAGGAAGAGGCAGCAGAAGTCAGACCTGGCATAGACTTCCCAAAGCACTCTTAGACGAATTGCCTCTCCTCAATCACCACAGCTGATCAACATGTATAATGACGTTCACGAACTCCAAAGCACTATAAGGTCGACTATAAGAATAATAACCTTGGGTTGGGGACGACCTCGCAGCATTTAGGAGTTCGTAAAGTGTTTAATAACTGAAGATTAAGCTGTTACGATCGCGGTAACAGGGACGATTGTTGACCAGACCACACACTAGAAGGTGAAGGGACGACGACGTTCCGGTCCGACCTGAGCCATTCTCAAGTCGATTCCATCGACTTGAGAATGGCTAACATACTTTAGCCACGTTATTGTAACTCATCGCCTGCAACAGGGACTATTCTTCTAAGTGTGGTTGGTCAACCCAAGGACTGGTCATCACACAGTATATCTTGAGGTTATCTTGAGTTGATTTCGGGGCTTTTTAGTGTCCCCGCGGCCCGGTCCTTGACCAGGCCTCCACCCCCAGGAAGCAGCCCGTGACAGCTGACTAACACCCAGGTACCTATTTACTGCTAGGTAACAGGGGCATTCAGGGTGAAAGAAACTTTTGCCCATTTGTTTCTGCCTCGTGCGGGAATTGAACCCGCGCCACAGAATTACGAGTCCTGCGCGCTATCCACCAGGCTACGAGGCCCCTATATATATATATATATATATATATATATATATATATATATATATATATATATATATATATATATATATATATATATATATATATATATATATATATATATATATATATATATATATATATATATATATATATATATATATAGTATGTGACGGATATTGCGAACATCGATCGTGAGATGCCAATAGTGACCCCCTATGTTGTTGTTGTTTTAGATTCAGCTACTTGGAATAAAAAGTGCCGAGTTGCTCGAGCTGTGGTGATCCCGTACTGGACTTACCTGGCACAGGAGCGGGGCAAGTAGCACGGGCTATGGTGAACCCGTAGTGGACACACCTGGCACAGAAGCGGGGCTGTAACTTGACCCATGTTTTGGTCTTTGAATGTGTACCAACAATGGTGACTAGAGCAAGAGGAATAGATGGAGAGAGAGCTGAAGGGTAAAATGTCATCAAGGGAGGATACGAAAAGATTGCAGAATTTTCATTGAGCCAAGATCATTTGCATAAGGTTTTACATGGAACGTTTAGAGCTCAAGATGAAAAGCAAAAGAGCAAACAAGAAAGACGTAGAGAGTGCACAGAGTAGAAGGGAATCACAAGGTATAGAAAAGATCGAGGAACAAGTCCTTAGTAATTAGGAGACGGAAATACAAAGCGAGAATGACATAACATCCAAAGCTAAGATCAGTGTAAAATGCTCCTTAGCCATCTCAGAAGAAGGTATGAAATGGTGATCAGCCCCACACAAAATATAGTGAGAACGGATGGATAATGATAATGAAATAAATGAAGACTTCATGAAAGCTATCCAGAAATATAAGTGAATTCAAATGAGTGATCTTGAATAGTTTCCGACCACGTACACCATTTTGAGAAGCAAGGAGAAGGGCTCAGGCCAGACAAGAGTGTGGTGAAGACTCAAGTTGACTGAACGTGTTATCCATAACACATGAAGACTCAAGTTGACTGACCGTGTTACCCATAACACATGAAGACTCAAGTTGACTGACCGTGTTAACCATAACACGTGAAGACTCAAGTTGACTGAACGTGTTATCCATAACACATGAAGACTCAAGTTGACTGAACGTGTTAACCATAACACATGAATACTCAAGTTGACTGAACGTGTTATCCATAACACATGAAGACTCAAGTTGACTGACCGTGTTAACCATAACACGTTCTACAACCTGCTGATGCAGTGACACTGTATTTGTCGTGATGAAAGCACTGTGCTAATGGCCTGTAGTGAAAGTACAACACACTAACTCTACTCTCACTACATTAGCAATAGATAGAGGTTATCTAAGACCAATACAACACTATATGTTGTGAGTGGCCATAAATAACCTGTATAATACTTGAATATCTCTCTCTTTCTCTCTCTCACTCTCTCTCTCTCTCTCTCTCTCTCTTCCTTTCTCTAGATGACGCCAGTACGAATCTCAACCCCAAAAATGCCAGACATAAGACCAGTGTCTGACATAAATAAGTGTCTCGCGAAATCAATAGTAATTAAGAAGTTGAATGGAGGTGATCGAGGAGCTGATTACAAACACTCAAGAAAATCTACACAAATAAAAAGAGAGAGTTTCAGCGCGATTTAACTGTTATTTACCACTCTGGCGTTGAGCGAGTCCCGTTAACCGAGAAGGATTTGCCTGTTGGGGGATGTAGTAAGTTGCAGCGTTTACCCGTTCGAATCTAGCTGTCAGGGTGCGATTTACAACCATGGGAACAGGGCCAAACTTATGCGGGGTTGTCGAGGTAGCAAGAGAACACAGTTCACAGTCGACGTCAACTGTGTGTTCTCGACGGCTGATGGCGAGAACGACAACGGGAACAACAGAGTCGGTGAAGAACAACTTCGACCTACCAGCCGTTAACAGTACATTTCCAACATTTTCACCATTCATTTAAGAGTAATAGAACATATTTACAAGTAGTTTACGGGTAATTTACTAGTAATTTACAAGTGATTTACAAGTAGCAGAGGCCTGGAAGGGACTAAGAGCGAGAGAGGCCGAGGGAAAGGTCCCCCTTCCTTGTGTGAACACTAAACACAGGCCTGAGGGAGAGGAGCTCCCTTCCCTTAATGAGAGGGTTGAGTGGGTGAGGGTCTCTCTCTCTCTCTCTCTCTCTCTCTCTCTCTCTCTCTCTCTCTCTCTCTCTCTCTCTCTCTCTCTCTCTCTCTCTCTCTCTCTCTCTCTCTCTCTCTCTCTCTCTCCCATTTCGCAACAATTCTCTTCTCCTCTTCATATAGTATTTTATTACTGCTTCCCCCTTCCAATCTTAACATTTTAGCCTCCATCTTTTTTCCTTTCCCATTTAGTTTGCTCCTCCTTCTCCTCCTTCTTCTCCCCCTCTTCCCCCTCCTCTTCCCTCTCCTCTTCCTCATATGCACATTCACATATCCCGGTAATGACACAGAGCCTTGGGGATCTGTGTCATTTGAATATTGTGATCGTATTGTGACAGTGTCGCTCGAGTCGTTATTTATTAACGAAAGCGTTAGTGCATTTCGTAGGTTGGGGAGACACGTCGTTGGTTGTGTCAACAACACCCCCCCCCCTCCCATCCCTTCTCTCACCCAGTACGTCACATTTGTAACGGAGTCGACCAGTCCGTTAACAATGCGACGCATTGGAAATAATGGAAACAACGTAATGTTGACGTTTTGTGTGCATTGGCCTTGATACGTTGTTGGCGGGGGTGGGGGGGGAAGGCTGGTAAACAACAGACGTGGTCGAGCAGGGGTCGAGCAGTGGTCGAGCTGTGGTCAAGCAGGGGTCGAGCAGTGGTCGAGCTGTGGTCGAGCAGTGGTCGAGCAGTGGTCGACAGGGGTCGAGCAGGGGTCGAGCTGTGGTCGACAGGGGTCGAGCAGGGGTCGAGCAGTGGTCGAGCTGTGGTCAAGCAGGGGTCGAGCTGTGGTCGAGCAGGGGTCGAGCTGTGGTCGAGCTGTGGTCGATCAGTGGTCGAGCAGGGGTCGAGCAGTGGTCGAGCAGGGGTCGAGCAGTGGTCGAGCAGGGGTCGAGCAGGGGTCGAGCAGTGGTCGAGCAGTGGTCGAGCAGGGGTCGAGCTGTGGTCAAGCAGGGGTCGAGCAGGGGTCGAGCAGGGGTCGAGCTGTGGTCGAGCTGTGGTCGAGCAGGGGTCGAGCAGTGGTCGAGCTGTGGTCAAGCAGGGGTCGAGCAGTGGTCGACAGGGGTCGAGCAGTTCAGACTGTGTGGAAGCTCAGGTGACGTTGGGTGTTGCGTCATCTGGTGTATGTGGTGTCTGTGATGACATCTGTGACGAGAGTGAAAATTTTGTTGGCTTCAAACCATTGGTGATGTTTTTGTACAGTGTTGGCAGCCTGCTGCAGTGTTGGCAGCCCGCTGCAGTGTTGGCAGCCTGCTGCAGTGTTGGCAGCCCGCTGCAGTGTTGGCTGCCTGCTGCAGTGTTGGCAGCCAGCTGCAGTGTTGGCTGCCTGCTGCAGTGTTGGCAGCCCGCTGCAGTGTTGGCAGCCCGCTGCAGTGTTGGCAGCCCGCTGCAGTGTTGGCAGCCAGCTGCAGTGTTGGCTGCCTGCTGCAGTGTTGGCAGCCTGCTGCAGTGTTGGCAGCCTGCTGCAGTGTTGGCAGCCCGCTGCAGTGTTGGCAGCCCGCTGCAGTGTTGGCAGCCAGCTGCAGTGTTGGCAGCCCGCTGCAGTGTTGGCTGCCTGCTGCAGTGTTGGCAGCCAGCTGCAGTGTTTTTGATAACCCAGAAGCTCCCTCGACTGAGCGGAGTTCCCTCAAGGTTTCCACTAATTAAATAACTTTACACTCTGTTGCTTGATTGGTTTACCATACATTTGTATATGTGTGTGTGTGTGTGTACTCACCTATATGTACTCACCTATATGTGCTTGCAGGATCGAGCATTGACTCTTGGATCCCGCCTTTCGAGCATCGGTTGTTTACAGCAATGACTCCTGTCCCATTTCCCTATCATACCTGGTTTTAAAATTATGAATAGTATTTGCTTCCACAACCTGTTCCTGAAGTGCATTCCATTTCCCCACTACTCTCACGCTAAAAGAAAACTTCCTAACATCTCTGTGACTCATCTGAGTTTCAAGCTTCCACCCATGTCCTCTCGTTCTGTTACTATTCCGTGTGAACATTTCGTCTATGTCCACTCTGTCAATTCCTCTGAGTATCTTATACGTTCCTATCATGTCCCCCCTCTCCCTTCTTCTTTCTAGTGTCGTAAGGCACAGTTCCCTCAGGCGCTCTTCATACCCCATCCCTCGTAGCTCTGGGACGAGTCTCGTTGCAAACCTCTGAACCTTTTCCAGTTTCATTATATGCTTCTTCAGATGGGGACTCCATGATGAGGCGGCATACTCTAAGACTGGCCTTACGTAGGCAGTGTAAAGCGCCCTAAATGCCTCCTTACTTAGGTTTCTGAATGATGTTCTAACTTTTGCCAGTGTAGAGTACGCTGCTGTCGTTATCCTATTAATATGTGCCTCAGGAGATAGATTAGGTGTTACGTCCACCCCCAGGTCTCTTTCACGCGTCGTTACAGGTAGGCTGTTCCCCTTCATTGTGTACTGTCCCTTTGGTCTCCTATCTCCTAGTCCCATTTCCATAACTTTACATTTGCTCGTGTTGAATTCTAGTAGCCATTTCTCTGACCATCTCTGCAATCTGTTCAGGTCCTCTTGGAGGATCCTGCAATCCTCATCTGTCACAACTCTTCTCATCAACTTTGCATCATCCGCAAACATCGACATGTAGGACTCTACGCCTGTAAACATGTCGTTAACATATACAAGAAATAGAATTGGTCCCAGCACCGATCCTTGTGGTACTCCACTTGTTACTGTTCGCCAGTCCGACTTCTCGCCCCTTACCGTAACTCTTTGGCTCCTTCCTGTTAGGTAGTTCCTTATCCATTCTAGGACCTTTCCCCCCATGTGTGTGTGTGTGTGTGTGTGTGTGTGTGTGTGTGTGTGTGTGTGTGTGTGTGTGTGTGTGTGTATGTGTGTGTGTAAACAAGTGAGTCTGGATGTTGCTTGTGTTTTGATGAAAGAGATGAAGTTGTTTGATATTATTTTGTATTCTTGTCTATGTTTTACGTTTACAGAAAACTAAGGGGAAATTCTTGGTGAAAATCTATGTAGCGTTGAGGGGAGATTATTGGTGAAGGTCTGTGTGGTGTTGAGGGGAGACTGTTGTTTACACAGACTATTGTTGTACACCTGGGTCGTGTTGAGGGGAAACTATCAGTGAACATCTGTGTTGTATTAAGGGGAAACCATATGTGTATTTGGTTACAAGGTACACAGCCTCGTCGGCATCTGGTGCCTTCTCGTCAGCAAGAGTTGGAAAACTTTTTATGACGAGCAAGTTCGGTCCCATCTCGAGTATGTATCACTCTTCTGTATGACCTTTCTATCCATTATTTATCCGATATCTGGTCAAGGTGGAGTACATAAGGAGTAGATTCTTGTCTATGTCTCAAGTCTTGACCCTTCCTGGTTAGTACGTCTCAAATAATTAAGTCTCGAAGATATGTTGGTGGATTTCCAGTGTATGTTTAAGGCTATTGTGCTCAAGGTTCTCCATCTGGTCCTACTTCGTGGACAATCAGACGTTGGCAGCTACAACAAAAGGCGCTCAGCCTTCGACACCATCATGTTATCTGTGCTATTCTCATGAAAATCATCACACAAGCCCTTCATTCACTATTTGGCAGACCCATATCTGGAACATGTTCATACGCATGACGACAGGACTCTCACACGCCAGATTCATCCAGTAACTAACATGAGTTTAATTTGGCATTAAATCAAATGTATTCCTAATGAAAACTAATTAGCTCGTGAAATAAATGAGTTTCTAGGATCGGGCTTTAGATGAGCTGATACAGGATAACATCTGGTTCATTTGGAAAACAACAACACCATTCCTAATCAGACTTGGTTTGAGAGAGAGAGAGAGAGAGAGAGAGAGAGAGAGAGAGAGAGAGAGAGAGAGAGAGAGAGAGAGAGAGAGAGAGAGAGAGAGAGAGAGAGAGAGTTAAGCTATCCAAGGTTATGAAGGGATATCCGCCAACATGGTGTTATGGGTCTTACTTGCACTATCATATATTACTCTTGGGTTTTGAAAAATGTTTACTTATATTTTAATTTTTTCGTGTCTCTTATATTGTTTCTAAGTATCTGAGTATATGCTCTCTCTCTCTCTCTCTCTCTCTCTCTCTCTCTCTCTCTCTCTCTCTCTCTCTCTCTCTCTCTCTCTCTCTCTCTCTCCCTCCCACTCTCCATCACCCTCACATCTCCCCAACACAGCGACGCCCACCATCTTTCCTCTCCTTAGAAATAATAAATATTTTTGCACCTCGGAGATGCTTCGCCATTAACATAAATTTTGACGAGAAAAAAGAAAGTTTTACGAGAGGGAAGAAATTGTCAGAAAATATACCCGAGTTTACCAAGACTCGCGTAATTAAGGGTTACTTAAGCTTTGTTTGTGAGGGGATGAATGAGGAGAGGGGGAGGGGGGAGGGGGGTTTACCTGGTTGATTAGGGAGTAGACTCAGGTAATAAAAACAGAAGACACATTACCTTCTTTACCCCTAGTATCCATTCTCCATCATCACCCACAGAAACATCTTAGAAACAGGAACTTAAAAAAAAACAGATTTTTGAGGCCAAATTGATAGTTTCAATCAAGTTCCAAACCTTTTTTTTTATCATATTTGAATATTTCTGAGCACTTGACGTCTTCTAGGCTATATATATTTTCCTTATTTTAATGTTTTTCATTTTCTGATATCTAAGTAAGTTTCAAAAGAAGGCGCCAAGCCGGGGAGACTATTCCGACAGGAATCTTCAGAGATCTGGTTTCCAGATTTAAAGAAACAAAATTATATCAGGGAATTGGAGAGCAAATCTTGTTTCGGGGAAGTTTCATATTTTCATGTGTTGCGCAAATGTTGAATTTGAGGCGAAAATCATACAATAATGTTTGGAAGAAATTAAATTAAAGATTCTGTCCGGTTCAAGCGTACACACACACACACACACACACACACACACACACACACACACACACACACACATACACACACACATACACGCGCGCGCGCGCACACACACACACACACACGCGCGCGCACACACACACACACACACACACACACACACACACACACACACACACACACACACACACACACACACACACACACACACGAGAAGACCTGTTTCGCAAGCAGAGCGAAACAGGTAGCAGAAAGAAACTTCTTAACACAATGTTTACCAGTTGTCCATTTTCTTTACTCCCCTTCCTTACCTTCCTCCTCTCTATGTCTTTCTTCAACTTTCCTTTCCTATAAACCCCTTCTTCTCTTTCTACCACTCTCTCTCTCTCCGTTAGTTTTCACCTTTCCCTTCCTTCTACTCCAGGCCTCCTTTCATCCCATCTACCATAGGCCTCCAACTTTTTCCTCATCCACAGCCCCCCTCTCTCTCTTCTGTCCAGGCCTCCACCCCCTTCCCTTCGACCAATGCCCTCTCCCTCACCCTCCCTTCTTAACCAGGCCACCTCTCCCTCCTCTCCACTCCTGGCTTCATTCCCTCCCTCTCTCCCCCTTCCGTCTCTCCCACTCTCCCAAATTTCAGATTGCTCTTGGCTCGCTGTGTAAAATGGGAGGAGTCAAGTATGGCTCTTCCCTGTCTGTCTGTCTGTCTGTCTGTCTGTCTGTCTGTCTGTCTGTCTGTCTGTCTGTCTGTCTGTCTGTCTGTCTCTCTCTCTCTCTCTCTCTCTCTTGTAGGCTAAAGCCAGAGTTCATTCGGAATGTCACTGATCTTCCCAATGAAACTGATACCTGACTGTATAAACTTACTTAGTTAACGAGCATATTATGTCTCCACTCCTTGCTTCAACGACTTGACAATGGTCCAGGACGGACCGAAACGTCGTCGTCGTCTCTTCATTTGTGACTCGTCGTCCGCACATTAGGATCTAACTTTTATTAGAGGCTAGTTACAATCACCTTAGTAACAATACGAAGCTGGAGTCACCTGTGAACCAGGGAATTCACATGGCCGTTTGACGGGATTTTCCTCGTATGTGCGTGGTGAGAGGACATAGTCCAATTGCGAGTCACAGTAAGAATGAATGATTGATGATTCAGTGATTCCCTAGAGCACAGTCAGCACAATTGATGGAGGAGCCATCAACGGAGTGGTTGTCAACGAAGGTGGGTGAGGTGGGGTATAGGCTCAAGAACACTGACCTTATACTTAAAGATGGGAATGGAATGGAATTATCAGGAAAAAGCGCTTAGCCATTTCGACTATATAGCCCTTAGAAGGAGTCAGGATAAGGATTTGGGATGGGAAGGGGGGAAGGAATGGTACCCAACCTCGTGGACGATCAGGAATTGAACGCGAATTGAACTCGACTCCAATGGCTAGAGTCGAGAGCTGGGAAGACTTGATGGTTCCTCCTCGTTCCATGAGGATAAATGAAGCGGAAACGATGATAATATAATTTACACTCAATTGCATAAATCATAAGGAAATGTGTTTGTTACGGATAGTTCAAACTATCATTACCCTCCCTTATCTAATTAGGGCGTGAACGGTAATTAACCAACAATTACTCTTATCTATATCTGATTAACAGACAATTATTCTTATCTAGTCGTGCCTCCCCCCCTTCCCCCCCCCACCATACTCCCCACCATTTCCTCCCTCTTCTATCTCTATCCAACACTCACCTCACACTCTCCCAATTCCCATTCCCGACATCATCCCCCCTATCCCTAACCACTACCCACACAATACGCCAACCTCAACCCCATTATTCCCCTCTATCCACCCCCACCCCCCACCCCACCACAGTCCTAGCACCCACCCGGGCACCATTTTGTGTATAAAACTCGTTCCTTTTTAACTTAAATTTTAGCTTGCGTCGTCTGTGATCTTTCTAGGCGGGTAAAAATTATTCTTGAGGCCGGAAGGACTGTTATCAGACGGCGATCATAACACACCCCCACCTCCTCCACTACCACTCAAACCCCCACTAGCACCACCACCACCACACCCCTACCTCCACTACCACCCCACACCACCACCTCCACTACCACCACCACACCCCCACCTCCTCCACCACCCAAACACCCCCCACCGCCACTATCACCCCACACCCCTCACCTGGCCTCGGAGTCTGTCTCAGTGTACATGGAGAGCCTCCCTCCCCCCCTCAACTCGCTCAGCATTTGTGTGTGGAATTTTAAATAATTTTTACGCATGTCAAATTTTCTCTGGCGAAGGTAATCAAGGCCTCGCTAAAATAAATCTTATATAACTATTCAGTTTTAATTAACTGTTCATTGCAACCTTTTTATCTACTGTTTTTGTGAGCTTAAGAATAGTCCAAAAGGCCTATTTATCGGTGTATTGGCCGATAAAAGATAGTCTATAAATAATTAGTCGGATTGTTGGGTATAATTACCTACAATTTGACCTTTTTCCTGTCATTAATTAGTAGGTTGAAGGTTTGGACGACGGATCTTCTCAGATTGATTGATGGAGACTGATGAAGAGGTGACGCAGGCATGAGTAGCCTGGGAGCCGGTCGCCCGAGCAGACAGCACACTGGACTTGTGATCCTGTGGTCCTGGGTTCGATCCCAGGCGCCGGCGAGAAACAATGGGTAAAAGTTTCTTTCGCCCTATGCCCCTGTTACCTAGCAGTAAAAATAGGTACCTGGGTGTTAGTCAGCTGTCACGGGCTGTTTCCTGGGGGTGGAGGCCTGGTCGAGGACTGGGCCGCAGGGACACTAAAAAGACCCGAAATCATCTCAAGATAACCTCAAGATAGCCCATAAGTGGTAAATAATTTGGAGTGAATTTGGAGGTTTGAATTTGGAGGTTTGGAGGTTTGAACAAGTGAATGTGGTGCTTCTCCAGTACAGTGAGTTACCTAGCAGTAAATAGGTACCTGGGAGTTAGTCAGCTGTCACGGGCTGCTTCCTGGGGTGTGTGTGTGTGTGGTGTTAAAAAAAAAAAAAAAAAAAAAGTAGTTAGTATATATATCCCCCTCCACCGTGTAGTCATAGGCAGGCTGATCACGTTATATCACCAAATACGCTGCCATTTTTTATTTTTACAGAATCGACCAACTCGTTAAAAAATGCGACGCATTAATCAAATATTAAGTGCCGGTATTTTGACGTTTTCTATACATTGTCCTCAATAAAGTTAGGTGGAGAGCTTAGGTGTCAACGTTTCTGGTTAGGCAAAATAATTGTATTTTTTACTGTATGGCAATGAACCAATGTATGCTCAATGAATGACTTGTGGCTAACTAACAGATAACGAACGGATGACCAGTGGATGACTGCGGTATGACCACCACGCGACTGACATCAGCGATTGGCTACAGTTTAAAAATGTAATTAGGAGGCTTTGATGGCAAATTGGCGCTGCCATTCACTATTAGTCCTATTGGGTAGCTTCATCTGCCTGAATAACTTGTTTGATGCTTCAATAATGTAAATAGTTGACACCTTTTAGTAGTTTTGATACGCCTGGCAGCCCTCCTCACTCCCCCAGATTAACGCCATACGCCTGGCAGCCCTCCTCACTCCCCAGATTAACGCCATACGCCTGGCAGCCCTCCTCACTCCCCCAGATTAACGCCATACGCCTGGCAGCCCTCCTCACCCCTAGATTAACGCCATACGCCTGGCAGCCCTCCTCACTCCCCAGATTAACGCCATACGCCTGGCAGCCCTCCTCACTCCCCCAGATTAACGCCATACGCCTGGCAGCCCTCCTCACCCCTAGATTAACGCCATACGCCTGGCAGCCCTCCTCACTCCCCAGATTAACGCCATACGCCTGGCAGCCCTCCGCAACCCAGGGGTCAACTTCACATGACTGGCTGCCCTCTACACCCCCTCTGGTCAATGCTACACCCCAGGCAGCCTCCTCCTGGGGTGTAGCAGGTTCACATCGGTTTTGAAACATTACATTCATATGAACGTTATACTGTAATTATTTCTTTAAACTATGTGTAAGCAATCCTCGTGGTCGACATCTGTGTCCCTCCTTATCAATCAACCTGAATATTTTATATGTCGTAATCGTGGCTCCTCTGCCTTATCCAATGTTGTATGCTAAAAGCCTTTAGCAAGCTTCTGCAATTTTTATATTTTCGCTTTGCTTGAAGTCTTTATGCCGGAGTGGGGGGGGGCGATATAGAGGTAACGACCAGTCATCTATTCTAACCTTACAGAGTCGGCCGGACGACTCAAACAGAAAACGGAACAGTACGTCACTTTTGTGAGTCGATTTCAATTCAAATTACGTCCAAATTTGGCCATAGTGCGCATACGAGCGAAAAGTGACGTTCTTTTTAAGAGGACGGGTTGCTCAGAGAACATCTCTGTTGTTCTTCATCAAGCAGAACTGTTCGTGTGAGCCTCTGTTGATGGATTTGGTGTCATGTCGATTTCTGTGTATACTTCCTTTCTGATTCTGGGAGGTGCTGTTCCTTCATTACACAAAATAGATTATTACGTATTTCCATGTCTATTCTTGTAGCCTTGCACATATTTGGATTCAAGTCAAATAGCCATGTCTCTATCCAGCACTCTAGGCTGTCCAGATTAACCTGGAACATCACACACAGAGATCACAATAACGTGATGCATCAAATGAACAAATCCACTAGGGATCCGGGATCCCTTGAGAGGCTACGGGATCCAGTAAGTTCAGTAGAACTTCGATTTTAACCCTTATAACCCTGTCGTAGCTCAGTCGATTAAGGCAGTGTCTGGGATGCTCCCGGACGCAGGTTCGAATCCTCGTCACGGCCCTTGTGGATTTGTTTATTTAACCTGGAACACTGTGTTGACTTCCGACGTCCTGACTCCTTCTCCCGCCAGTGTCATCTGACAGACAATGACCTGAAATAGTTGATTCCCACAGGTCACTGTTGTAAATTAAGTTGACCACTGAACATACTATAGATCTTGTTATCTTATCTTGAGGTTCTTGAGAAGATTTCGGGGCTTAGCGTCCCCGCGGCCCGGTCCTCGACCAGGCCTCTTTTTTGTTACACCACCCCAGAAAGCAGCCCGTAGCAGCTGTCTAACTCCCAGGTACCTATTTACTGCTAGGTAACAGGGGCATCAGGATAAAGACTACGAATCTCAAGTGCTGTCCACTCAGCTGTCAGGCGATATATTGTGGTATATCTCTTCTTACCCTTCTCCACTCATATTTCTCGTCTCGCACTGTGACTCTCTGTCTTTTTCCTGTAAGGTATTCTCTCCACCATTACAAATTATCTAACTGAGCTGGATTGTCAAGTATGAATAGCAACCTTTTTCTGCAACACGATATAAAAGGTTCTTTATTTGGCCAGCCAGAGAGATGCATTCAGCCGAGCTCTGACTCTCGTGTCTAATGGCCGGCACTTTGACCTGATGGCCGTCGGCCGGGCAGGACTTTCTTCCCTGTGGAAGAATGCCAGCGCCTGTTAATTAATGAGACTGTGGTTCCTGCTGGACACAGTTTATTGCCATCTCCAGAATGTTACAAGGGACACTCCCTTACTACACGGCTCTGTAGCTCAGGCTCCCCCTGCCTGTCCTTGTCATCTTATAAATGGTATTACGGTAGCCTTCTTCTACCTACCGGGTAGCTTCCTCCTTTCCCTATTTTGGTAAATGGTTTACATAGGTTTTTGTGGTATCTGTTTACAAATTCGTGGCAATATAGCGTCATGTCTTACGGATTTTCTAGCCTCTGGAGCCTTCAGGTGTGTCCTCACCTCTTGGGAGATGAAGTCTCCTCATTTGCGTCTGGGAGATCATGAGGCGAGGTTGTGGAAACTTCTTCCCACACGCCATTAAACTTGTTACAACTTTATTATAGTTGTTGCAACTGTATTAATGGTATAATACAGGAATAAAGCGTTGTATTGTGTGTTGATGGTAGCTTTATTACGGAGAGGTTGTGTCGTAGTTCTGTCTAATCCTTGTTTGTGGCTTTTTACTTGTCTCTGTCTGTCTGTCTCTATTTTCCTTCTGACATATTCCATTTTTCCTGTCTTGCTTTATTTGGTAATTTTCTTCGTGTGTGTGTGTGTGTGTGTGTGTGTGTGTGTGTACTCACCTAATTGTACTCACCTAATTGTGCTTGCGGGGGTTGAGCTCTGGCTCTTTGGTCCCGCCTCTCAACCGTCAATCAACTGGTGTACTGTGTGTGTGTGTGAGTGTGTGTGTGTGTGTGTGTGTGTGTGTGTGTGTGTGTGTGTGTGTGTGTGTGTGTGTTACCCACAAGTAAATTCCAAAATAATAACGCTAAAAATAACATAGTAACATTAATAAAACAATAATTACAACATGAATAATATCAACAAATCTCAATGACAACATAAATTAAAATAATTATTATAAAATTGAACAATAATTATATAGTAATTAAGAGTAAAGAGAGAGGGGGGGATAAAGCCAGAGAGGTGAACCCTTTTTTCCTCAGTGAATATAGAGTGAAATACATTCCATTGTCCAGGACTGTACTTTAGTCCTGGACAAAATGTTCAGGACTAAACTATGCTTGCTGGCAAGCTATTGAGGTGACCTTAAGAACCTCCAGTAGGCTGATGAGCTCTACGCTCAAGACCAAAACAAGTCAACGAACTGCCACAACAGTTCAGTGAATCACACCCAACAAGTTCAGTGAATCACACCCCAACAGTACAATGAATGACACACCACAACAGTATAATGAATCACGCCACAACAGTATAATGAATCACACACCACAACAGTACAATGAATCACAACACAACAGCACAATGAATCATACCACAACAGTACAGTGAATCACACCACAACAGTACAATGAATCACAGCACAACAGTACAATGAATCACACCACAACAGTACAATGAATCACACCACAACAGTATAATGAATCACACCACAACAGCTCAATGAATCACAACACACTCCAGACCAATAATAAGAAACGCCCCGACCTCACTCAGCCACCAATTTCCTGACCCAATACATCCTGCTGTTTCATGCAAATGACAAGAAAAAACTCATTTTGATAACCTATAATTGCATCGTTACCTCCTTACTGACACGAGCGTGTACTTCCCCCCCCCCCCCAAGAGGACAGTATACCAGGTACCAGCAAGACGTTATATCCTAGACGGGGGGAGGGGGTATATTTATACAGTATGTCTCTCGAGGGAATAGTGAACATACTCGTAACTGGAGTAATTATGTTCATTTTATGTTCATACTTATATCTCTAAGTTCCTTTGTATTGAGTGTATGTGTGTGTGTGTGTGTATTTACTATATTTGTATTTATTATTTGTGTCTTTAGAATCGAGGTATTAGCTCTTGGACCCCGGCTTTCTAGCTCATTTATTTTTCCCTCAAATATGTGTACTACATATATTTTTCTCTAACACATACACACACTCATTGCCAAGGAAGCAGCCCGTAGCAGCTCACTTCCAGGTACTTATTTATTGCTAGGTGAATAGGAGCAACAAGGTGAAGGATACTGCTCATTTGTTTCCGCCTTTGCCGGGAATCGAACCCCGGTTCATTCGGATTACGAGCGAGGCCCCTCAGGGCCCGCCTCTGAACTGTTAATAATTTTTCACACACACACACACACACACACACACACACACACACACACACACACACACACACACACACACACACACACACACACACACACACACACACACACCCACACACACACACACACACAATATGTGGTCAGTGAGTTAAGTCGTCGACACAACCGATGATCAAGGGTAACGGGTCAGGAAATTGGTAGCTGAGTAGTCTTCCTTATTAAAACCACTCAATAGCTCGGTCGATAGAGCTTCGGCCTCTCACACACACACGCATGGGGGTCCAGGGTTCGAATCTCCTAGAGCCCATGTGAATGAAATTTGAAGGCAAGGTTTGCATGCGTGAGTGAGACTGCTCTTTAGTTCTAGGGACTCTTGCTTCCCCTCCCCCCCACTCCTCTCTTGCATACAGCCACCACGTTGGCTGTCGGTACAGCGGCGGCCACGCTTTTTGCAAGTCGGCGTTCGATCCCCCCATTGGTCCAAGTGGTTGGGGACCGTTCCTAGGCTGGGCATTTATGTCCTGATCATTACCTTACCTTCCGCTTGATCTATTAAGTTGTTTGGTACGCCAGCGGCCCCCCCTGAAGCATTAATGGGAAATTTGTATTAGAGTCTGATCACTTTTGTCTCATTCAATTCTTCTGAGAGTTTCCTCATCTTCTGTAGCCACGACTTCGTCTAATCCTGTTGGCACGAGATTAGAAGCAGTCGTGGTACTTTCTGAGAGATCTGAGAGTACTTTCTGAGGGTTCTGAGAGTACTTTCTGAGAGTTCTGAGAGTACTTTCTGAGAGTTCTGAGAGTACTTTCTGAGAGTACTTTCTGAGAGTTCTGAGAGTACTTTCTGACAGTACTGAGAGTACTTTCTGAGAGTTCTGAGAGTACTTTCTGAGAGTTCTGAGAGTACTTTCTGACAGTACTGAGAGTACTTTCTGAGAGTTCTGAGAGTACTTTCTGAGAGTTCCAGTTATGTTTCGAGAACATCCTGAAGTTTTTCGTTAAGAATAATTCTTTATGTCCATCATGGGCATCTACACTATTCCGTTCTACTCGTGTTCTCTCATCCTGTACTTAGTATTAAACAAGCTCTCCTTTCCCCACCTCGTCTGTCTCTCACAGGATCTTGCACGTTGTGATCAAGTCTCCGTAGATGCTTTTCTTCGTGTTTATCATCAGAGCAGAGTTGCGGTACATCTAAGGATTGTCCACATTTTATTCTGCTTCGCGAGTTGTGATTTATAAGCTGATGCTGCGAGTATGTACATGTGATTTATAAGCTGATGCTGCGAGTGTGTACCTGTGATTTATAAGCTGATACTGCGAGTGTGTACCTGTGATTTATAAGCTGATGCTGCGAGTGTGTACCTGTGATTTATAAGCCGATGCTGCGAGTGTGTACATGTGATTTATAAGCTGATGCTGCGAGTATGTACCTGTGATTTATAAGCCGATGCTGCGAGTGTGTACATGTGATTTATAAGCTGATGCTGCGAGTGTGTACCTGTGATTTATAAGCTGATGCTGCGAGTATGTACATGTGATTTATAAGCTGATGCTGCGAGTGTGTACCTGTGATTTATAAGCTGATGCTGCGAGTGTGTACATGTGATTTATAAGCTGATGCTGCGAGTGTGTACCTGTGATTTATAAGCTGATGCTGCGAGTGTGTACATGTAATTTATAAGCTGATGCTGCGAGTGTGTACATGTGCTCACTTGTGCTTCCCTGGGTTAAGCTTCAGCTCTTGGGTCTATAGCCTCTCTCAGCCTTCAACCGATTGGTCTATAGATTCTATAGAGCCAATTCCTCCTTATCAATATCTGAGGTTGAGTCTGCCTCCGCCACTTGTCTTCACAGTGCATTCCATTTGTTTACAACTGTGGAACTCAAACGTTATTTAATATGTATGGCTCGCTCATTCGTGTAATATGAATTCCACTTGTGTTGACTGTTCGAGTGTCATTATACACGAGTAATCTGGACATGTTTGCCCCTGTCTCTTCCCTTGAGAACTTGTATGTGGTGATTATATCTCCTCTAGCTTTGATGTATTCTAGTAATTGGAAGTTTGATTAATTTACTCTTTCCTGATAGCTCTGGTACTAGTCTAGTGGCGTACCTTTAAACTATCTCCAGTTTGCTCGTCTAGTTGATGTTCTCTCTTCCTCTCTCTCTCTCTCTCTCTCTCTCTCTCTCTCTCTCTCTCTCTCTCTCTCTCTCTCTCTCTCTCTCTCTCTCTCTCTCTCTCTCTATCTCTCTCTCTCTCTCCCTCCCTCCCTCCTTCCCTCACTGTAATTTAAATATTACTCACATATTTAAATATTTAACAGGCAACCCAAGTGCCCATTTTGACACGTGTTGAATGTAATGATTTACGACCTTTAATTTGTCATTTTAATTAATATGTCACATGACTGACGGAATACCAACAACTTGTATTTAAAATACAATAATGCTCTTCCTTCGAGTCCAGTTTAATTCCAATATATATAAACATACATTTTAAACATATATATACATTAAACATACATTAAACATATATAAACATATATATATATATATATATATATATATATATATATATATATATATATATATATATACATATATATATATATATATATATATATATATATATATATATATATATATATATATAGCTCGTATTTTGTCCTCTGTCACATGTTTATTTTTTTTATTTAAAACACCAGGAATGCATTTCTTATCTTATATATCGTTGCAATAGAGATTTGCAATCCTATATCTTATAGATATTTCTTATCTCTATCGCAACACTGTGGTGCTGGAAAAATGCAATTTGCAGCTCTTGGGTCTTTTGTTGTTCCGTTGAGTATAGACCCTTTGGGGAAAAAAATTGGGTCCTTCTACCCCAGGTGTCAAGGGTCTACGAAGTAGCGGAGATGGAGTTACATTGGTGATCCAGTTGTCTGTTCTTACAGATCCTGGCGGCATTCATGTAGAAGACAGCGCCGCCTGCAGGCCCCCATCACTGAAGATATTGTAGACGTCAGTCAAGATCAGTATAAAAGTGAAGACCTACACACATTATCCAAACTCATATACATCATATAATCTCACACTCGCAGAATATACGTCAACTCATGTGCAGAATAATCAATTTTCCTCCAACTCATATGCAGAATAATCAATTTTCCTCCAACTCATATGCAGAATAATCAATTTTCCTCCAACTCATATGCAGAATAATCAATTTTCCTCCAACTCATATGCAGAATAATCAATTTTCCTCCAACTCATATGCAGAATAATCAATTTTCCTCCAACTCATATGCAGAATAATCAATTTTCCTCCAACTCATATGCAGAATAATCAATTTTCCTCCAACTCATATGCAGAATAATCAATTTTCCTCCAACTCATATGCAGAATAATCAATTTTCCTCCAACTCATATGCAGAATAATCAATTTTCCTCCAACTCATATGCAGAATAATCAATTTTCCTCCAACTCATATGCAGAATAATCAATTTTCCTCCAACTCATATGCAGAATAATCAATTTTCCTCCAACTCATATGCAGAATAATCAATTTTCCTCCAACTCATATGCAGAATAATCAATTTTCCTCCAACTCATATGCAGAATAATCAATTTTCCTCCAACTCATATGCAGAATAATCAATTTTCCTCCAACTCATATGCAGAATAATCAATTTTCCTCCAACTCATATGCAGAATAATCAATTTTCCTCCAACTCATATGCAGAATAATCAATTTTCCTCCAACTCATATGCAGAATAATCAATTTTCCTCCAACTCATATGCAGAATAATCAATTTTCCTCCAACTCATATGCAGAATAATCAATTTTCCTCCAACTCATATGCAGAATAATCAATTTTCCTCCAACTCATATGCAGAATAATCAATTTTCCTCCCCCTAACATGCGACTCCGACGGACCTGCCTTCCTCAACAACACGTTGATATTACTTGTACCACAGTCTGGCCACCACCACTCAGGGCCGGGTGATAGATCAAAGTGGCCTCAGTGGCCCTCCCTCTGCCACTCTCTGCCTCTCATGACGGCTCTACTGAAATACCAATTCTCACACATGAAGATGTTGTTCATCCCGCTAACTCCACTAGTCCATATTGTGATCTGGGGGAGGTTCTCGTCCTGTCAGGGAGTCTTCACTTGTCAGGGAGTCTTCACTTGTCAGGGAGTCTTCACCTGTCAGGGAGCCTTCACCTATCAGGGAGCCTTCACCTGTCAGGGAGCCTTCATCTGTCAGGGAGCCTTCACCTGTCAGGGTCGAGCCTTCACCTGTCAGGCAGCCTTCACCTGTCTGGGAGCCTTCACCTGTCAGGCAGCTTTCACCTGTCAGGGAGCCTTCACCTGTCAGGCAGCCTTCACCTGTCAGGGAGTCTTCACCTGTCAGGCAGCCTTCACCTATCAGGCAGCCTTCACCTGTCAGGGTCGAGCCTTCACCTGTCAGGCAGCCTTCACCTGTCAGGGTCGAGCCTTCACCTGTCAGGCAGCCTTCACCTGTCAGGCAGCCTTCACCTGTCTGGGAGCCTTCACCAGTCAGGCAGCCTTCACCTGTCAGGGAGCCTTCACCTGTCAGGCAGCCTTCACCTGTCAGGGAGCCTTCATCTGTCAGGCAGCCTTCACCTGTCAGGCAGCCTTCACCTGTCAGGGTCGAGCCTTCACCTGTCAGGCAGCCTTCACCTGTAAGGCAGCCTTCACCTGTCAGGGTCGAGCCTTCACCTGTCAGGCAGCCTTCACCTGTCAGGGAGCCTTCACCGGTTACGTTAGCCTCGGGATGGATGTATAAAACGTGACTTCGTAAATAAATGAATCGACTTAAGAGTATGTTCATCAGAACAGAGGTTCAAGGTCATATTTTAAGTGTGGCGGAAACTCCCAAACATACACCACCACCACGAATCTAGGGAGCCGATCGGCCGAGCAGACAGCACGCGGGACTTGTGATCCTGTGGTCCTGGGTTCGATCCCAGGTGCCGGCGAGAAACAATGGGCAGAGTTTCTTTCACCCTATGCCCCTGTTACCTAGCAGTAAATTAGATACCTGGGTGTTAGTCAGCTGTCACGGGCTGTTTCCTGGGGGTGGAGGCCTGGTCGAGGACCGGGCCGCGGGGACACTAAAAAAGCCCCGAAATCATCTCAAGATAACGTCAAGATAACCTAAGCCGTGTTTATCGTACTCGCACAAGCGGAGTACTCACCAGAGGACGGAGGAGAACACGGTGTTCACCAGTAAACTATGGCCCGTATATAGAAGCTAAAATGTCTAATTATCCCATAAACGGCCCATAAGTACCTGGAGCGTTGGGGCCATGTTCAGGGTTCAACACGAACCCCCAACACACGACCCCATCACCCACTGAGCACGACTTGTCGTCCCTTGAAACGACATTCATCTTCCATACACAATGAAGTCACAGTAACGTGATATATCTCATCTTGCACACACAATGCAGCGCCAGTAACGTGATATATCTCATCTTACACACACAATGCAGCGCCAGTAACGTGATATATCTATGAGAAAATCCCTGTAGCAGGACGACGGGATCGAAGCAGTATCCTACTCCAAAGATGTTCTTCATCTTGAATGTGTCCCTGAAGGCGCCACTCACACTTGGGGACCCCAGTCTTCAACACTTAGCATGAGAGGCGTCAACACACTGACAGGACGTCCTAACGCAATACTAAATCTTGGTCAAACATTGCCCTCACTCAGTCTTTGGCCTGAACACACAAGTTATAATCCGTTATTTACGTAATAATCCTGGCACGCACGTACACACTTCAGCGCTGGGGGACTCGCAGATGCCAGAGGAAAGTGCCCGACGTCTTCGTTCGTGTCCTAGCGAGCTCATTATCACTGGTAGATGTAGTTCGCTGTAGAAGATGCAGCCGTAGACGGTAATGTCCATTAAATTGTCACCAAAGTGATTTGGCAGCTCATGTTTTCTTGGGGGAAGGCGACAGAGCATCTTAGCACTTCAGGAGAGGAAGTATGTTGAGTGCCATCTCACAAGATGAGAGGAAGCTGGTCTGGCTGTTTCCGCTACCTTTTATACAGGCTTGGACGAGCGTAGCCCAAGGACACGTTGCATAAACATTGCCCAAACGTTCGTTAATTCCACAACCATCTCTTACCCCTCAAGTCCTGACTCCCTTACTTAATTCGTGTTGTTAAACAAGCAAGTGAAATGCCGCTGCCCAATCACAACTAGTCTCCCTATTACATGACTTCATAGGTCTCCTCCTATTGGCTACTCAGAGGTTGCTAGTGCAGGCTAGTGCAGGACGAGACTAGCATCTCATGTCTTCTCCAGATTCCATGTATGACTAACCATCCTGCGAGATAGGGAATATTAGATAAAGTCACTGCTGACTTTTTATCTATACTCTGTAGTCATTCACGCAGCATGGGGGGTAGCAGTACACAGCTGTGTATACCTATACATAACAAGAAAAAGAAGTAAAAATCGAAGTCATCCGAGAAATGTTATGATAGACTGCAGAATCGAAACGTTAAACATACATACATACATACATACATACATACATACATACATACATACATACATACATACATACATACATACATACGTACATACATACATACATACATGTGTGGAGGCTGGTGGAGGTAGACTCCATACACAGTTTCAAATGTAAATATGATAGAGCCCAGTAGGCTCAGGAATCTGTACACCAGTTGATTGACAGTTGAGAGGCGGGACCAAAGAGCCACAGCTCAACCCCCGCAAGCACAACTAG
>NC_091243.1:8013318-8023318 GCF_040958095.1 Procambarus clarkii | reverse complement strand
GTGTGCGTACGTACATGAACATGAACATACACATATATGTGTATGTTCACGAATGGACGTAAGGGTGTATATGAAAAACTCTAGCAGGCAGACAAGTGCACAAACACACAATACAAGCACAAACACACAATACAAAATACACAAATACACAATACAGGCACGCGTCCGAGTGGCCAGAAGAGGGAGACGGCAGGAGATATACAGGTATAGCACTGCTTTTGACAATGTGTTCGAAATTTGAGGAAACACATATTATAGCAGTGGATAATCCATAGCCCTATATCACCATAGCCATGGTGACCGTACAGGACGAGAGGATAGTGATTATTATCATATACACCCCCCCCCCCACCCTTCCCCATGGGGGTTGTATACCAACAGGAGGCCAAGGTTAGAGTAGAATTAGAGTAATGTAAACAAACATGGTGAGTAGAGTGAGTAGAGTAAGTAGAGTATGTCTCACGGTAAGTAAATCGTGAGATATGCTCCACATTAACGCTCCCGGTGGATGGGAATGACACGTGTAGGGGACAATTAGTGAGAATTGTGGATTGGAAATTCCTCCTAAAAACAGCATGTGACGAAGGAGAAGAGGAGCGGATGACACGACAATATCAGTTATGATGTTCCCCGAGCGGGTCGCAGGTGTTAGAGAGAGGATAAGGTGCCAGTAACCCTTGTCTTAGTGTTGGACTTCTTACTCGAGGTGAATGAGGAGAGCAAGAAGCATATCAAGTCCAAAGAGAGACGATTATACACGAAAGGAGACGTCGGGAGGCTGAGAACACGTTCCTCCTTAAAGTCCAGTGGGAAAAGGAACTGGAGATACAATAAATGACATTTTAGAACTACATAGTATCTATATGCATAGAAATCACATATGAAACAAAGTTCCAATCAGAAAAAAAAGATGAAGCAGAAGAGAAGAGCAAGATTAACACGTGGTCCAACAGACAATTTCAGGAAGTAAGGAAAAGGTTTGATAAACGTCTAGACAGCAGAATCCTGAGGTAAACGGGGAATACCTTAGGAGAGACAGACACGAATACACTAGAGACAGAAGAAAAGCGGAGAAGCAGTTTGAAAATGACCTTGGGATAATACCCAAGAGCAACCCCGGCTGCTACATAAAACTATTAGAGATAATAAAAAGTAAATAATCAAGTTAATAGACTAAATAAAGATGGAAACATTGTTAAAGAAAATAATCACTTTGTCGTTTTCTGTGAGACGACTTCGAGGGGACAATACAGAACACGACAACAGGAAATATGGAAAAATATTCTTCGAGTTTTAGAAAGATCTAGTTAAGAGAACCGAAAAATAAATAGTAGAATTATAAAAGACATAGAAATTATAATGCAAAAAAAGTAATAGAGAGGCGGACACAGCCAAAAAGATAAAGGAATGGAGACCAGGGGCTAGATTCATGAAAGCACTTACGCAAGCACTTACGAACGTGTACATCTTTCCTCAATCTTTGACGGCTTTGGTTACATTTATTAAACAGTTTACAAGCATGAAAACTTCCCATTCAACTGTTGTTATTGTTATCAACAGCCTCCTGGTGCTTCGGAGCTCGTTAACTGTTTAATAATTGGAAACAAAGCCGCCAAAGATTGAGAAAAGATGTACAGGTTCGTAAGTGCTTTCGTGAATCTGACCCCAGGAGATGAGGAAGAGAAGGCTGTCTCAGACGGAATTAACGAGATCGATAGAGAGGAGTAAATAGCGAAGGGGTACTAGCAACTAGCCGGCGGGGAACGAACAATTAGAGACTTTGCAGAAGCAACCGAAGGACCAGAGGCAGGAAGGGCGATTAAATCGGCTGCATTAGAGGCCGTAATAACCAACGAAGCAAGGCAATGTAATGCCAGTAAAAAAAAAAACGGAAAAAGTCTGAAATCATTGACCCTAGAGAGCCTAAGCTAAAATTGGCTCCGAGAACAATTAAATCAGCTGTCATTGCTACCCCTCGTCGTGCCTCTCCCTCACTAGTTGTCAATACCACGAGCGACCTGCCTCTCTCCCTCCTATCCCAGCTGTCATCGCCGCCCCCGTCCTGTCAGGTGGTGTTGTTGATAGTCGCCATCTGTGGGCGGGTTAGCTGGTTGGCGAGAGAAACCCGCCCTGACCCCGCACCATTATATAACTATAGATAGGCGGAGGGAGGACACAGAGACGGCACCACTCCCGTGCCAGGTAAGTCCACTAGGGGCTCACCATAGCCCGTGCTACTTGGAACCTGTTCTGAGTAGCTGAATCTATAACAACAACAACAAGGAGGGAGGAGGGGAGATGGATACCGGAAAGCCGTGTAGGAGGAGGGGGCGAGGTGGGGGCGTGGCGGAGAGGGGGAGAGAAGCAACACTTCCACGCAGACAATGCCCCCGGTGGAGCACCTGTCGCGGACAGGGCAGACCGAGGGTCCGGGGCGCCACTATACACCATAACAAATTGTTGCTCGTCTGCCCGTCGCCCCCACGGACCGTTCTACTCCAATGGGTTGGTTTACAGGTGAAATATCTTGTCTTTTATTTCTGGCTTCGGTGTTATTGTTTGCTTGACGCCTGTACGTGTGTCTGTCTGTCTATGTGGTGTATAAAATGTTGTGAAGGTACCATCTATGGTGCAATTGTAGAGACCCATAGCCTCGAAGAAGGAAATAAAGAGTATTCAGAGAAGACCTTGTGGATTCTAACTGAACACTTTAATAATTTCTTCTCCTACCACCCCTATTCTTTTGTATATATATATATGTATATATATATATATATATATATATATATATATATATATATATATATATATATATATATATATATATATAAAAGAATAGGAATATACACACAATAGAAGGGGCACCCTAGACTATCTGTCAGTGTGTCAACACCCCCTTCTGTCTATGTTCCCCTTTCTCTCTCTCTCTCTCTCTCTCTCTCTCTCTCTCTCTCTCTCTCTCTCTCTCTCTCTCTCTCTCTCTCTCTCTCTCTCACACACACACACACACACACACACAATATCACTAAGAACACTTCACACACTCGGGACAATATCCACGAGGATCACCACACATCAACACACAATCAAAAGAAAAATATGAATCATCAAATTTCATTCATGTTTAAAAAGGTAAATATTATTATATGATTTTAAAAATTTGTCAGTGATTGCTTTGTTACCTTTTCAGATATCACACTCTTTTTTTTCAATACCGCCAACCCCAACCTGCCCATGTTGGGCATGTACCCGAGAGCAATTACTCGGAAAGGCTAGCCCTAAGCGTCTGACCTTCAATTTCGGAAAGAAAGTCAGACATCTAGGTAACTGCTAGCAATATTATTTTTATTCGAATTTTATATATATATATATATATATATATATATATATATATATATATATATATATATATATATATATATATATATATATACAAGACTTCTTACATTCTGGTAAAGCCACTAGCTCTCATAGCGTTTCGGACAGGTCCATAATCCATATTTTCCCCCTTGAATACGACCCGCCAAATTGTTTAGCAATCAGGTTCTCTGCTGAGTGAATAGAGGCGTACAGTTAAGGATTAGCGCCTAGTCAATCCTCCCCGGCCAGGATACAAACCCAGGCCAAGGCGCTCGGCAAGCGGAGGGCGAGCGTTTTACCACTGCGCCACGGGGATCATCTAGGATTTCTTGGGGGGGGGAGGGAATTATCAGGGGAAAGTGCCAAGCCATTATGACTATATAGCACTTAGAAGGGATCAGGATAAGGATTTGGGATGGGACGAGGGGAAGGAATGGTGCCCAACCACTTGGACGGTCGGGGAATGAACGCCGACCTGCATGAAGCTAGATCGTCGCTCTACCGTCCAGCCCAAGCGGTTGGGCAGGATTTCTGGGAGAGGAAAGATGTTAAAATAAAGAGGAGAAAGTAAAGTAAATGGAGGAGATAGCAAATAAGGAATAATAAGCAAGAAATCTGCGATGGATAGAAGTAAAGGGGAGGGAGGTGGGGGAGAAAGATTAGGAATAAAGTAGGAGGATGAATAAAAGTATTCATGTATAAAGGAAGAGGAAAAGAGAAGAAAGAGTAATAAAGGAAATGGGAAAGATGCCAAGACTGGAGCCCCAGAACTGTTCCACGAGGTCCCTAAGGTTAGGCTTAGTGTAATCTTGGAGGAGGAGGAGCACTGGGAGAAGGGGGAGGAGGAGCTGGGATGTAGACATGAGTGAAAGGGAGAGGAGAGTAGTAGAGAGAAAGATAGGTGTGAGGGAAGAGGTGAAACGGAGTGGAACAGTTACTATCTTGAGAGCAGCTCTAATCGACCAGTCAGAATCCATCCTCATCCCAAATATCCTCCCCCTTCCCTCTCTTTCCCAGTCCCTTTCCTTCCTTCACCCTCTCCTTCCCTTCATTTCGCGACTTCACACCCTCCCCTCTCTCCCACCAGCATCTACTCTCTCCTGCCTCTTCCACAATCATAAACAGTCAACAGGCATTTATCTCTCCCACGAGCAGCGCTGAAAACCATTCAAGATCGTATGAAATTTTCTTTAATATATGTTGAAATATGGATACAAGTCACCTCACACGCAAGACTATTGTGACTGTCTCGCTTCATGCAGGTCGGTGTTCAATCCCCGACCGTCCAAGAGGTTAGACACCATTCCCTTTCCCCCGTCCCATGCCTAACCCTTATCCTGACCCCTTCCAAGTGCTGAATAGTCGCAATGGCTTGGCGCTCTCCCTTGATAGTTCCTTCCTTCGTAGCCTACCCTAGCCTAACCTTACCTAACCTATCCCAGCCTAACCTAACCTAACCTGTACCAATCCGACCTAAGCTAATTCATTCTAAGCAAGTATTGTATACATTACTTACAATAAGAAGTAAAATGGATTTATTTTGCTGCTCTGAATGAAGGGTGGGACGCGAGGATTTGGCCACCATGTTGCCTACAGTGATATCACAGTTGCTTACAGTGACATCATTGTCCGTTACAGTGACATCATTGTCCGTTACAGAAGCGTCACCGTTACCTCAGGAACGTCACAATTATCAATGTGGTAATGACAATTATCAAATTTAAGCTCGACACTTTAACGAGAATATCTAAACGAAAAAAAATTATCAAAATACATTATATTTGTTCTAAGAAATACATTTTTGATTGCTTGTGACCCCTCAAGCAATCAAAGACCTGTGGTCTTAACAGCTCACCCGTCTCTTGTCCCCATCTGTTTGTGGGTAACTGTGAATGTTTAAGCGATTACAATCTCAGCTTCTATTATGTCTTCCTAAAGCCATTAGAGTTAATAAATCTGGGGCCAGATTCACGAAGCAGTTACACTAGTACTTACGAACGTGTACATCTTGTCTCAATCTTTGGCGGCTTTGTTTGCATTTATTAAATAGTTTACAAGCATGAAAACTTCCCAATCAACTGTTGTTATTGTTATAAACAGCCTCCTGGTGCTTCGGAGCTCATCAACTGTCTAATAATTGTAAACAAAGCCGCCAAAGATTGAGAAAAAATGTACACGTTCGTAAGTACTTGCGTAACTGCTTTGTGAATCTGGCCCCTGGAGTGTTATTCCGTCTGTTAGGAAGGGGGCTAATGTTCACGTGATGAAGCGGGTCTGTTGTGGTTTGGAAAATGTATAGAGCAGTGGTCAACAATGAGCTCCTGAGGTAAACAGGTGCTCATACGTCCAAATGTTTCAATAGTTCGTCCACACGTGTCCTCAACACGTTCAAACATATGTTGATATGATCAACCTCACAACTAATTGGTCTGTAGTGCGTGGGCTGAGTGAGTGAGTGAGTGAGTGAAAAGGGTAAACTTGTCGGTGGTGAACAGGGAAGCTATCCATTGAAAGATAATAAATTAATACTATTCCATACTCTCTCTCTCTCTCTCTCTCTCTCTCTCTCTCTCTCTCTCTCTCTCTCTCTCTCTCTCTCTCTCTCTCTCTCTCTCTCACTCTCTCTCTCTCTGCTCTATTCTAGTATCGTTGCGTCCTGCCCTATTATCATTTCTTCATACCACTCTGCTTTAACAAACATTTCACAACAGAAAAAATATAAAAACGTCAAAAATTTAAACTGAGAGAATCTTAAACATACACACTGAGAAAATAAAGGCGCCCTCATATATAAAATTACTTCTAATTAATTCCAACAATTTCCAGGTAACACAAGTTAAGCCCCAGAGCGAGCGGAAACTTGAATTAAGTGAAATCAGGCGACTAATTCCCGAAGACTAAGAGGTGTGATGGGAATCCTGTTGCATGGATGACCTTGACCTCAGGAAATTGTGCTGGGCTGGGGGTTTGAACTTCAGCTCTTTGCTCTCACCACTCGGCTGTCAGTCAACTGGTGCACAAGGGCCTGAGCCTATTGGGCTCTATTATAATTACATTTTAAATTGTAAAAAACTCCACCACATCACTTCCTACTGCATATCATTTATTAACTACTCTGATACTGAAACAATTCTTTCTAATGTCTCTGTGTCACATTTGGGTGCGTAGTTTCCACCTGTGTCCCCTTGTTCGAGTACTACCCATAATGAATAATGTCTCATCAATCAATGTCTCATCTACCTCATCAATTCTTCCTGAGATTTTTCCCCTAACTCTTCTGTCTTCCTGCACCGTGAGGATCAATTCACGTAGCCTTTCCTCGTAACTCATACTTCGTAGTTCTTGAATTAGTCTGGTTGAATAGGTTTGAACTTTCTCCAACTTCGTCTTGTGCTTGAATAGATATGGACTCCTTGCTGGAGCCACATTCTCCAGAATTCGTCTGACATATGTCATATACAAGGTTCTGAATGATTCTTCCACAAGTTTCTAAAGCCATTTATTATGGTAACCAGCTTCGCATATGCCGCTGTTGATATCCTCTTTGATGTGAGCTTTAGGAGACAGGTTCGATGTGATATCAACCCCAGGATAGGTTAGAGAATTAAATCCTGTGGGACTAGTGAGAGCTCGCTGCTCTTAGATATCACCTAATAGTAATATGTTGTCTTATTTTGCTTAGGTATTCCCTTAGCCACTGGAGTACCTTCTCTATCACTCCTGCATGCTTCTCCAACTTATGCACTGGTCCCATATGAGGTACTGTGTCAAAGGCTTTCTGACAATCCAGAAATATGCAGCCTGCACGGGGTTCTCATTCTTTTTTAAATTTGGTCGCGTGGTCGTAGAATTCTATGAAACCTGTGAGGCACAATTTGCCATTCCTGAAGCCATCCTTGTGGTGTGTTACAAAGTTCCTTCTCTCCAGATGTTCTACTAGTTGTTCTCACAATCTTCTCCGTCATCTTTCATGGCATACAAGTTAGGGACACTGGCCTGAAGTTCCATGCCTCTTGAGTTATTCTTAATGAATGTCTTGACTATGTTAGCTGTCTTCCAACTATCTGGTAGTTCTCCTGTTGAGAGAGATGGGTCGGAAAGATTGACACGAATAGGCACGACTGTCAGGTAGGGAAATGCTGCAGAAGAGGGAGGGCTTGCAGGGATTGGAGGCTTGACATGATGAAGAGGCTTGACAGAAACTGGAGGCTTGACAGGAAGAAGGGCTGACAAGGATGCAAGGGCTGGCGGTGTAGGTAAAAGTGTTCATGAGCAGAGATGAAATATATTACAAAGGTTGGCATAATGAAAAAATAATTGAAATAAAGGAAAAAACTGCCGAAGAGGAAGAAAGGATGTCACAGAAGAAGGTGGACTGGGAGGAGAGTACTGGAAGGAAGTGGAGGGCTGCCGAGAGGTATTGGGAGTCTAGAATGCACTCCGAGGACCTGCTGATATGGAAGCGCTCTCGGGTGAGGCGGGTGGCTGGCCGGGCTCTTTGGCGGGAAAGATGTTGGCGGCAAGGTGGATTCTGTCATGGAGGATTGGTGAAAATGTAGGAATTGACGAGGAAGAAGACGGTTGGCAGGATGAAGGAAAGGTGGCAGGGAGGAGAAGATCTCTAGGGAAGGAAATGATGGTGTGAAGGCGAGGGATAGCTACTACTAGCTACCAATACTACCACTACTACTACTACTACTATCAGTGCTATAACTGCCACTATCTCTGCTATCGTTGTTGGTACCTCAAGAACCAATAAAATATACGTTCCTTAGCACGTATTTTCGGGGTTGGTAACTGTCAATGAACTGAATTGAAATTAGCATAGCTCGAGCAGTGCTTGAAGGGTTTATATGTTAATTATGATAGACTTTAAGACTCGTTTCTGTTTTTTCCCGATTGGTTTCTATCTGTTATGTATGGCGAGAAAATTGTATAAGGTATTCCATTTACTCTCTGAATAGCACATTATCTTATCAGGTATAATTTTCTAGAACTTCCTAGCTATGATATCTAGTAGTTTATTGACCTTCTTAATTGAAGATTGAGATTGATTTCTGCACCGTGGATTGTTACAGTTGACCTCTCTAAGGTTCGTCTATTCTGTCGACTTCACTTTTGACTTTCACTTTGACTTCCACTGGCAATTTTCCCTTTCATTTCGCATTTGAAATTTATAAATCACATTGCTGACGCCCGTGTTCGTTTGCTTACAGCAAACCCAACCACTTGGACTGGTCGGTTTAGTGACGATACTGGCAGGTCGGAGTTCGATCCACGATGGTCCAAGTGGTTGGATCTCGACTCTTTCCTCCATCCTAATCCTAGATCCTTGTCCTCATATCCCTTCCAAGTGCTATATAGCCCTGGGGCTACAATTATACCTACAGCAAAACTTAGCCTACACATTAAATACTGTGCTACCACTCTCGTAGGCTCATGGGGTCTAGGCTTCATTGAATCTCTTGAGAGGTTATCTTGAGATGATTTCGGGGCTTTAGTGTCCCCGCGGCCCGGTCCTCGACCAGGCCTCCACCCCCAGGAAGCAGCCCGTGACAGCTGACTAACACCCAGGTACCTATTTTACTGCAAGGTAACAGGGGCATAGGGTAAAAGAAACTCTGCTCATTGTTTCTCGCCGGCGCCCGGGATCGAACCCGGGACCACAGGATCACAAGTCCAGTGTGCTGTCCGCTCTGCCGACCGGCTCCCTGAATGGTTACACAATTTGAATATAATGCAGAGTTTCTTTTATATTTTGTACCAAATGAGAGAGAGAGAGAGAGAGAGAGAGAGAGAGAGAGAGAGAGAGAGAGAGAGAGAGAGAGAGAGAGAGAGAGAGAGAGAGGGGGAGGGGGGGGGGAAGTAAAAAGATAATAAAAATAGAGTTTGTTTAATACAGTTCAGTTCTCATAAGACATGCTCGTTTAAACTTAATTGTTAACTGTTGTTTACGTTCCTGTAATTAAGCGCGATGTGTAGGTTGAGCGGGGGTGGAGGAGGGAGGAGTTCCAAGAGTTAGGGGTGTAATGTTTGTCTGCTTACCCCAGAGTCTGTCAGTCTGTCAGTCTGTCTGTCTGTCTGTCTGTCTGTCACCCTCCCCCCTACCCCTCAAGGGTCTCTCTGTGCCTTTACCCCCCCCTTCCCCGAGTCTGTCCCTGCTGCCTTCAAGAGTCTGTGTGTCTGTATGTTTCCCCCCGCAGAGTTTGTCTCTCGGCTACCTCCAGAATCTGTCTACTACACCCAGAGTCTGTGTGCTACACCCAGAGTCTGTCTGCTACCTTCAGTGCCTGTCTGCTACACCCAGAGTCTGTCTGCTACCTTCAGTGCCTGTCTGCTACACCCAGAGTCTGTCTGCTACCTTCGGTGCCTGTCTGCTACACCCAGTGCCTGTCTGCTACACCCAGAGTCTGTCTGCTACCTTCAGTGCCTGTCTGCTACACCCAGTGCCTGTCTGCTACACCCAGAGTCTGTCTGCTACCTTCAGTGCCTGTCTGCTACACCCAGAGTCTGTCTGCTACCTTCAGTGCCTGTCTGCTACACCCAGTGCCTGTCTACTACACCCAGAGTCTGTCTGCTACCTTCAGTGCCTGTCTGCTACACCCACAGTCTGTCTGCTACCTTCAGTGCCTGTCTGCTA
>NC_091243.1:7943318-8010818 GCF_040958095.1 Procambarus clarkii | reverse complement strand
ACAAGCCAAGTTTTCATGAAATAATTGTTTTTCGACTACCTAACCTACCTAACCTAACCTAACCTAACTTTTTCGGCTACCTAACCTAACCTAACCTATAAAGATAGGTTAGGTTAGGTTAGGTAGGGTTGGTTAGGTTCGGTCATATATCTACGTTAATTTTAACTCCAATAAAAAAAATTGACCTCATACATAATGAAATGGGTGGCTTTATCATTTCATAAGAAAAAAATTAGAGAAAATATATTAATTCAGGAAAACTTGGCTTATTAGGCAAATCGGGCCTTGCATAGTAGGCTGAGAAGTGCGTTCTGGCTACTAGGTACGACATATATATATATATATATATATATATATATATATATATATATATATATATATATATATATATATATATATATGGCTGATATAGCCGCTCAACAACTTTTGTTGAGCGGCTACATCAGCTGATAATAGACCTAAATAGATGCAAATAGACAACCCTAGACCGGATCCTACCCCCCCCCTAACCCCACATCCCCTTTCCCCAGGCTTAATACAGAAGCTTCCATTCTCAGAAGCTATCCCAGAAGAAACCTATTTGGCCTCCTGGGCGCTGCATCGCACGGAGAGACAGAAATGGACCTGGTGCCACCCCCTTTTTGGGGGAGGAGTGGCACCTCTGCCTACATATGAGTGAAGTAGGCACCCCCAGTGCCGTTTCCTACGGGAGAAGAGACGGTCGATATGGCTATCACACTTGACGGATGGACGTGGATGGGCTCCCGGCGCCGGTACAGTACCGGTAGCTACCTACTGGTCGCCACACACCGAGAAGAGGTACCTTTGGTACCTCTCCTGGATGGTAAATACTTCCATCTCGTCTCTCGTGGATGCTGGGGGTACCTCTTCATGTTGATTAACGTACGCTAGGTGCCTCAGCGCGTCTCCTAGGTGCTGGGCTACGTCTATTCTGTCTGCTGCCAGATGCCTCTGTATCGTCTACTGGATGCTGGGTGTCATCTCATCTCGTAGATGCTTGGTGCCTCTATCTTATCTCGGGGATGATAAATGCCTCTATCTCATCTCGTAGGTGCCAGCTGCCTCTGCCTCACCTCGTAGGTGCCAGCTGTCTCTGCCTCACCTCGTAGGTGCCAGCTGCCTCTGCCTCACCTCGTAGGTGCCAGCTGCCTCTGCCTCACCTCGTAGGTGCCAGCTGCCTCTGCCTCACCTCGTAGATGCCAGCTGCCTCTGCCTCACCTCGTAGGTGCCAGCTGCCTCTGCCTCACCTCGTAGGTGCCAGCTGCCTCTGCCTCACCTCGTAGGTGCCAGCTGCCTCTGCCTCACCTCGTAGGTGCCAGCTGCCTCTGCCTCACCTCGTAGGTGCCAGCTGCCTCTGCCTCACCTCGTAGGTGCCAGCTGCCTCTGCCTCACCTCGTAGGTGCCAGCTGTCTCTGCCTCACCTCGTAGGTGCCAGCTGCCTCGTCCTGTGTGTGTCGGCATTGCCTGGTGGCTCTTCAAGACTCTCCACATAAACCCTCTGACGGTGTGTTTACACCCTGGCGCGTGTGACGGCGCGTGTGTCGGCCCGAGCTGCCTCTCAGGATACACATACACTCTCTGATTTAGACCTGACACGTGCATGTGTGTGTGCGATCCTCCATTCGCCTCGTACGTCGTATTTTGAACGGAATTGACCAACCCGTTCAAAACGGGATGTATTGATATAACATTTTAATATCGTAATTTTTTTGGTGCGTTGGTCTCTGATAGGTTGTAGGTGAGTTGTTTGGGTACCTATACCTATCAGTGTTTAGTTATCATTGTTTAGCTATCCGGGGGTCAACTAACCGGGGAAATGAGGTCAATTAACCGGGGAAGAGAGGTCAACTAGCCTTGTTGTACCTGTTGCCTTATAGGTTAACTGTTTTCACACGTAAATTCTTTGTCGAATCTGCCCCCTTAAGGCTTTGGATGGAGGTGGCTTCTACTGCTTCTTCTTTAATGGCATTCCACGTGTTGACCCTGAGGGCCGGACGACTCAAACAGAAAACGGAACAGTACGTCACTTTTGTGAGTCGATTTCATTTCAAATTACGTCCAAATTTGGCCATAGTGCGCATACGAGCGGAAAGTGGCGTTATTTTTAAGAGGACGGGTTGGTACGGGACTGCTTGAGGAGTAGAGAGCCCATTGCAGGAGTGACTAATTTGTCCCTCCAGCTTCCACCTGCGTCCTCATGTCCTACTTTCCTTCTGTTTACAGAGGTTATTGGTAGGTCTCTGGTCAGGCGACACAGCTTCGTATTTTAGGGAGGGGCAGCTTAGTGAGAGAGAGGTTTAGCGAGTGAGAGAAATAGGCAACCAAACCCCACGTATTAAGGAGAAAGAGGGGGAAAAACGTGAGCAAGAAATACTTGTTATTGCAAAAATAGGCAAGAAATATTGCTTGAAATACTTGCAAAATTTATAACCAAAATAAAAATTTATAATAAAAATTAATAAAAAAACACTGTAGGAAATGAGTACAAAGAATTAGAAATGTATACACATCGCACACAATACCCGACTGAAAATATATTATGTTAAAATACGCGCGCGCACACACACACACACACACACACACACACACACACACACACACACACACACACACACACACACAAATGCAAAATGATGGAGTTCTGAAGCTAAGCTGGGATTGGATTACTGTAGCACAGAAAACGAGAAACACTGCAAGGCATACTTAAAATAATTATTCGTACCTTAGGTGAATGGCGCATATTTAGGCAATGCTGTTCTCTCAGCCCACTTACACTCTTACGACAGGTGTAACTGGTTCAAGCCATTGTTCGTATATTTTCTTAAAAGATGACGGCTAAGGAGACGGCAAGGACAGAGTCTCCGGCTCTTTCAACACCCAAGCAGTTACAGCCCCTCTCCTTTGCCAGATAAGTCCACTACGGGCTCACCATAGCCCGTGCTACTTGGAACCTTTTGTACCCATTAGCTGAATCTAAAACAACAACATCCTTCAACATGGCCGACATGAACAAAGATATCGCCCATGTAGGGCCTCATATGTTGTACCATGAGCATGAGACGAGTTTCTGAACCAGCAAGAGTACGCTACAGCCCTGCCAGGCATGAACCAGCAAGAGTGCGCTACAGCCCTGCCAGGCATGAACCAGCAAGAATACGCTACAGCCCTGCCAGGCATGAACCAGCAAGAGTACGCTACAGCCGTGCCAGGCATATGAGAAACCTGAGCCAGTTTGGTAACTAATTACGCGCTCGCAATAGGGATTTTTAACTCTGCCCCCTTGGTTTTTAAACATTACCATTTCATTTTTTTAGCAGTGGCTCAGATCGTGTAAACTTTTGACATGGTTTTTAGAGCTTTCAGTTCGACCTTCAACATATACCCCGACCTCTGAGTTTCCTTAATAACGTGTGGACTTCGACTTCAGTTTAGAACTTCATTTCCGTCCAGGTCAACCGAGACACATAGGCTGATAACCCTCAACTGTAATGAGATCGTTAGTCACTAAAAGTCATCGTAGGGTGTAACAAGCAATTAGTAAAGAGTAACTACTTATTTTTTTTTTGAGATATATACAAGAATTGTTACATTCTTGTACATATACTGTACATATACATATGTACATATACATATACTGTTCATTCTTGTACTTATACTGAAGCAGCCGCTCGGCACCACCTTTATTGTTTTGAGCAATACAGAGAGAGAGAGAGAGAGAGAGAGAGAGAGAGAGAGAGAGAGAGAGAGAGAGAGAGAGAGAGAGAGAGAGAGAGAGAGAGAGAGAGAGAGAGATGGTTGTGGATTTGGAAGGCAGTAACTATATGGCTAGTTGCACCCTTGAAACAACCATAGACAACCATAAACCATTCAGAAACTTGTGTAAGGAATCATTCAGAACTTTGTATACCACATATGTCAGGCCAATCCTGGAGTATGCAGCCCCAGCATGGAGTCCATATCTAGTCAAGGATAAGACTAAACTGGAAAAGGTTCAAAGGTTTGCCACCAGACTAGTACCCGAGCTGAGAGGTATGAGCTACGAGGAGAGACTACGGGAATTAAACCTCACTTCGCTGCACAGGAAACAATGGTCGTTATGATGGATAGAGGCCGAGAACGACCAAGTGCCCAGAATATATATATATATTGTGACGATAATCTCCTTCAAGAGATTGAGCCTGCTCTTCCCTCCACAATTACGTCGTAGAAATTATATAAAACTACTATGGAAGAAATGTCCAACAACGACAACAAGACCAGCAAGGTTTGCCAGAGCGCAAAACGTTGCAGCCAGACACCTGTTCGGACTCAAACCGCCAAACTACCTGTTGATCGCTACCGGCTCCGCTGATTAGTCGCCGGTCTGGCTGCACCTGCACTCGCCCCCCCCATACTACTTGATGTCTGGGGTCGCCACGACCTCAGACCTCAGAATGTTCAGTGCTTTCGTGGTTACCACTCCTCCCGGCTAGACGCTAGCGTGTACTGAGAGAGGTGGTAGCTTAAAGCCAATATTCCAGCACCTCCCATTTAATTTTGTGTTGCACTTCTTGTTATTTTGCCTTAACGTAACTTTTCATTGTGTCATTTAATTATTCTTATTATTTTGATTGATTGATTTTATTATACAAATTTGTTTGTCCATTTTTTCATGTTTTGATTTATTTAACGTAATTAAAATTTCATTGTTAAAATTTACTTGTGTTTTGTGTGTCTTCTCCTTACCTTACCACAGACGAAGTTCCAGTTTTTCTATTTTTTTTTATAACTATGTGACGAGGCCATACCCCTAGCCTTAAACAGCCGAACACCAACGCGTTACCGTCACAATATATATATATATATATATATATATATATATATATATATATATATATATATATATATATATATATATATATATATATATATATATATATATATATAACCAGCGTCTCAGCACCACGACAATGCTGCAAGCAATAGCGACAGGCTGCTTATAATTGGAGTTGGAAATATAATAATTATATGAGTAAAAGAAATGACTATAAATGAAAACAAAAGAATACTCGAATGTTACTCAAAATGGCCTCCAGCTTAAAGATAAGGACGATATTTAAAATATTTCGCTTCAGTCTTATTGGTCGTCGAAATTGAAATTGATTACATGAGAGTGTGGTTGGAAATATTGTCATTTTATTAGGGGGAAAAAATGAGCTTCGAGGAGCACGAAGAATTCTCGAACTTCACTCCAAGTGATCTCCAGTTTAAGAGTGATGCCTCAGACGGTATATGTAGCCGTCTACATAACTCCTGAGCGTTGTGTGTGTGTGTGTGTGTACTCACCTCACACTCACCTGTGTGTGTGTGTGTGTGTGTGTGTACTCACCTAATTGTACTCACCTAATTGTGCTTGCGGGGGTTGAGCTCTGGCTCTTTGGTCCCGCCTCTCAACCGTCAATCAACTGGTGTACAGATTCCTGAGCCTATTGGGCTCTATCATATCTACATTTGAAACTGTGTATGGAGTCAGCCTCCACCACATCACTTCCTAATGCATTCCATTTACTAACTACTCTGACACTGAAAAAGTTCTTTCTAACATCTCTGTGGCTCATTTGGGTACTCAGCTTCCACCTGTGTCCCCTTGTTCGCGTCCCACCAGTGTTGAATAGTTCATCCTTGTTTACCCGGTCGATTCCCCTGAGGATTTTGTAGGTTGTGATCATGTCCCCCCTTACTCTTCTGTCTTCCAGTGTCGTAAGGTGCATTTCCCGCAGCCTTTCCTCATAACTCATGCCTCTTAGTTCTGGGACTAGTCTAGTAGCATACCTTTGGACTTTTTCCAGCTTCGTCTTGTGCTTGACAAGGTACGGGCTCCATGCTGGGGCCGCATACTCCAGGATTGGTCTTACATATGTGGTGTACAAGATTCTGAATGATTCCTTACACAGGCTCCTGAACGCTGTTCTGATGTTAGCCAGCCTCGCATATGCCGCAGACGTTATTCTCTTTATGTGGGCTTCAGGAGACAGGTTTGGTGTGATATCAACTCCTAGATCTTTCTCTCTGTCTGTTTCATTAAGTACTTCATCTCCTATTCTGTATCCTGTGCCTGGCCTCCTGTTTCCACTGCCTAGTTTCATTACTTTGCATTTACTCGAGTTGAACTTCAACAGCCATTTGTTGGACCATTCACTCCGTCTATCCAGGTCATCTTGTAGCCTCCTACTATCATCCTCTGTTTCAATCCTCCTCATAATTTTTGCATCGTCGGCAAACATTGAGAGGAACGAATCTATACCCTCTGGGAGATCATTTACATATACCAGAAACAGTATAGGTCCAAGGACTGACCCCTGCGGGACTCCACTTGTGACGTCTCGCCAATCTGAGACCTCACCCCTCACACAGACTCGTTGTCTCCTGTTGCTTAGGTACTCCTCTATCCACTGGAGTACCTTCCCTCTCACTCCAGCCTGCATCTCCAACTTTCGCACTAGCCTCTTGTGTGGCACTGTATCAAAGGCTTTCTGACAATCCAAAAATATGCAGTCTGCCCACCCTTCTCTTTCTTGCCTTATTTTTGTGTGTGTGTGTGTACTTACCTAATTGTACTTACCTAATTGTACTTACCTAATTGTGATTGCGGGGGTTGAGCTCTGGCTCTTTGGTCCCGCCTCTCAGCCGTCAATCAACAGGTGTACAGGTTCCAGTGTGTGTGTGTGTGTGTGTGTGTGTGTGTGTGTGTGTGTGTGTGTGTGTGTGTGTGTGTGTGTGTGTGTGTGTGTGTGTACTTACCTAATTGTACTTACCTAATTGTGCTTGCGGGGGTTGAGCTCTGGCTCTTTGGTCCCGCCTCTCAGCCGTCAATCAACAGGTGTACAGGTTCCAGTGTGTGTGTGTGTGTGTGTGTGTGTGTGTGTGTGTGTGTGTGTGTGTGTGTGTGTGTGTGTGTGTGTGTGTGTGTGTGTGTGTGTGTGTGTGTGTGTGTCCCTCACGCCTCCCAGGGGCTGGGATAAGTAGCTTGGCGGTCTTTCAATTCCTTTATGCTTGCTGACAGTCCTCTGTCGTTGCCATGGGGCGCTCAGTTGCCTGCAAGCTCAGACACCGAAGTTCAGGGCTCATTGCCACATTGAACTCCTGAAATATTTTCTCGGATGTTCTTAATGAGGACTCTTCAGGTCTGCCGCCTGGTCATCTTCCTTCTCACTCCTTCATTTCCTATCTCCGTAGCTCCTTGTCTCTTTCTCTACCTCCCGATACAATCCGTCCTCCTAATAGAACGTCGTATCTTGACGTATACTCTACATTAACCCAACAAAAATTGTCGTACTGGAAAATAGTAGCGGCTCGCGAAATTGACCAATGTTCCGTTTTCTGTTTTGGGTCTTCTGGTAGGATAGGGCAGGGCAATTTAGTACGACTGTTTCTTGACGTTGGGAAACCTTAGGAGGACGGGCTGCAATTATTTTCTTCCCACTCTTCTTGCCTTTCGGCCTCCCTTTCTCCTTTCCAAATGTCCCTGACTTCCTCATCTGTTGTTGTACCTCGTTCCATCCCTCTGTCTCTCTCTCTCTCTCTCTCTCTCTCTCTCTCTCTCTCTCTCTCTCTCTCTCTCTCTCTCTCTCTCTCTCTCTCTCTCTCTCTCTCTTGTCTGTACTATTACATCTTTCAATATCTTCAGCTATTTTTCACACCATCAATTTTTATTATTATGCTTAGCACTTGTATTCAAGTGTTTAACTCGTACAGGAGTTCGTTCCCTTATACCGTGCGGGCTGAGATATCTTGAAAGATATCTCAGAAAAGATATCTTGCCCAAGATAGCTTTTAAGCCTGGCCCCTCAGCTCCCACACACACACACCACCACGTCACAGCTAACCATCGAAGGGAGAGAAACTATATACAAGAAGAGGAATTGAAAAGCGAGAGATGACTCCAAGAATTATTTTGTTTCGCCATCGTCATCCCAGGGCAAAAATGTATGAAAATTCCTCGAAATGAACCACAAAAAAACAAATTGCCGGTTGCATGAATTCTATGTATTTGCAAGTAGGAGAGTTGACATAGTCGAGTATTGCATGGTGGTGACAATTGTGGTGCAACTGAGAGAGAGAGAGAGAGAGAGAGAGAGAGAGAGAGAGAGAGAGAGAGAGAGAGAGAGAGAGAGAGAGAGAGAGAGAGAGAGAGAGAGAGAGAGAGAGAGAAGGAAAGGAAAGAACTATTAGGGGAAAGCGCCAAGTCATTACGACTATATAGCACTTGGAAGGGGTCAGGAAACAGGAGAGAGAGAGAGAGAGAGAGAGAGAGAGAGAGAGAGAGAGAGAGAGAGAGAGAGAGAGAGAGAGAGAGAGAGAGAGAGAGAGAGAGAGAGAGAGAGACTGTGAAGAAAAATGTAAAAATGTCAGAATATCTTACCAATATTCCAATACCAAGTTACAGATGTACTGTGTGATCGACAATATCGGTTTAGTAAAGGCCGTTGTGCTGCTGCTCTTTTGTTAAACCTTTGCCCCAATATGGCACTCGCCACCGGACTTCACGAGATCAGCTCTGCTGTTGCCTGGACATTGCGTGCGCCCTTGGCCGGTTGTTGCACATTATTGCACTTGCAACGCTTCAAGCGTTGGGCAACACAGGCTCCATCTTACACCTAATTAGGGACGCCCTTCTAAAACGGCTTCTAAGGGCGGTTCTTAATGGAGCAGAGTCTGAAAGGCATTCATATGGTATATGTGAATTACAGAAGTGCTTGGCTCCTCGTTGTGGAGTATCTGCTTTCATACCTGCTTGATGGGGTTCTGGGAGTTCTTTTACTCCCCAAGCCCGGCCCGAGGCCAGGCATAAGCTGCTTCTCATTGTTCACGCCTGTGCTAATGACCGCTCTAAGGCTGGGAATGAATGATCACTGACGCAGGTAAGGTAATTATCAGAAGAAATCGTTTGGCCAGTTTGACTATATAACATTAGGAATGTAGTGAGAACAAGGAGCTCGGATATAAGGACGAGGTAGGAGAATAATGCCCAACCACTTGGGGAAATCGCTGCTCGAATCCTGGAAGATACAAGCCCGTTGCTGTGCCCACTTGTCCAAGTGGATGGACATTAGTGTTGTTCTAGAAAATGGTAACGCCAGCATGACGCTGTTGATGGCAGAACGTCTTGTGTTGTGACTGCCAACTTCCGGGTGTCCACGAAGGTGGGCCAGGTGAGGGGAATCTTGAGAACGTTGCCCTGATATGTTATATATAACAGTAATGTCACCAAGCTCTCCCCGGTGTTAATGGCTCTGATGAACTGACCAGTCAGACCAGTATGGGTCAAGGCTAGAGGTGAGAATCTCGCATGGTACGCACCCTATGCCCCTGTTACCTAGCAGTAAAATAGGTACCTGGGTGTTAGTCAGCTGTCACGGGCTGCTTCCTGGGGGTGGAGGCCTGGTGGACGACCGGGCCGCGGGGACACTAAAAAGCCCCGAAATCATCTCAAGATAACCTCAAGATAAGAAGATGGTTCTTAATCTTCTCCAGAGTTCGGATACATGATGGGGAGAGGCCATCCAGGAGAGTGGTGCATACTCAAGATGGGAATGAACGTGGACTTCATATAAAGTATAGCAATTTCTGCGCTCTCTATCTCTCTCTCTCTCTCTCTCTCTCTCTCTCTCTCTCTCTCTCTCTCTCTCTCTCTCTCTCTCTCTCTCTCTCTCTCTCTCTCGTGCTGAGGAGGAATGTAGCTGAGGCCAGCAGGGCCGTGTCAATGTGAAAGGAGAGGCAGCATCCAAGACGTGGATAAGTAGACAAGGACGCTCACTCGTCAGTGGGGCTTCGGTCTGTTGTTCGTGTCACCCCCCACCCCCTATACACACACAGCAACGTGTCTTCCCTTCCTTTCAGCTAAAGCAAGCTTAAACGAAAGGAAATCCGCTCCCTCTCCCTTCCCCTCACTCTCAAACCCCTCTTCCCTTTCCCTTTCCCTTTCCCCTCTCTCCCCTTCCTCCTTCCCCTATTTTCCCCCTCCTCCAGTCCCCCCTATCATCCCCCCGCCCCACAATCACTAAAGACTTGACCTTCATGCCCTGCTTCGCAAAATGGAACAAGCTGATCTTATGGGAACTTAGCATGGATTCAACAAGTATTTACGCAGCCACTTGCGAAACCTGTACATCTATCAACAATCATAGTTTGTTTACATTTATTAAACAGTTTACGATCATCGAAACTTCACAACATAAGGTTACAATTGTTATTAAAAAAAAAAAGTTCTTAGTGCTTCAGAGCTCGTAAAGTGTTTAATGAGTATAAAGCCATTATTACTGAGGAAAGATAAACAGGTTTCGTAATTGTATGTTCGATGAATACTGACCCAGGAAGGTAGGTGGGGGTCCTGAGGACATAGCTGAAGTAGAAGGCTTATTTTGCATTATTCACAATCAATAAACCAAAGGTTTATGGGTTTAATGTTTACACATTACCCAAACTTGGACCAAATCTGACCCATCGCCGTTTTTCACTAATTTACATATTTTCGGTATAAAAAGCCGTAAATGACGCTCACGCCCCAACCCGTTCTCGCACTTTCGTATAGTCAATATTGACTTATTAAATACGTGCATATGGACGTACTAATTTATTGTGAATATTTTAGTTTACCTTGAAAAGCTTCATAGAAAACACCGACCTTACCTAACCTTCTTAGTATGTTAAGATAAGCACACGCCCACCATCACAACTCCTGTGGATAACGCACCAGAAGACACATATGTAGCTTTCGCACATCTGACTTTACTGGTTCTCGAAAGTTTCACATGTGATGCAAATGTACATTATATTTAACCATTCTCTTTACATGCACAGAACAACTTTGACTCCTATTTCATCAACAACAAAAATACGAGAATTTGAGGCACTCTTTTGTCAAAAAACTTACAACCATAGCATACACTCACTCCAACAACTCAAAACATATTTTAAACTAATGGCTAATAATACAAAATAGTATCCAGTAAACTCCAAGCACACACCCACACTTCTACAAGGAAGTGTACAGATACCTGCAGTTTACAGCGACAAAACAAAATCTCCACTTTTTTCTTTGCAACACCTGAAATGAAAGGAATCTGAGATACACTTCAGCAGAGACGCCCAAAACCTGAATTACGTAGTGAGTCTACCAATCAGGTCAGGGCATCCCAAGCCCCCGTAATTGGCGCAACTGTTCCGTCATTAAGAGGGTGGTAATTGGGTTTGCTTTATGCAGAGGCAGCAGCCAGAGCTGACCTCACCAGCTGTTGAGCAGACTCCAGGTGCTCGTGGCGAGTGAGTGTGTGTGTGTGTGTGTGTGTGTGTGTGTGTGTGTGTGTGTGTGTGTGTGTGTGTGTGTGTGTGTGTGTGTGTGTGTGTGTGTGCGCTTATCTGTATGTGCTTGCATGGCGAGGACTTCAGCTCCTAAGATCTGTCATTCAGTCACTTATTACGATAGCTGCCAATCCTCTTACTACTGTCACCTACCTAAACTGCCCCCCTCCCCCCCCTTTAGCTCATTCCACTCACTACCTCACTACTCTCACACTGAGGACACTCACCTCTCACACTGAGGACATTCACTACTCTCACACTGAGGAAGTCACAGCAAGTCAACAATAACATGGCTTAAATTTAGACACGTGGGTTGGTGTGTGTGTAGTGTTGATATCAACTACCAGATCAGCTTTCCTTTTCTGGCCAACATTTACCTTTTCATTACCTTTACACTTTTCCTGAGGCCTCCTCATCCCCTTCTCCTAGTGTCATCATCTTGCATTTGCTTTGGTTAATGTCGACCAAATTTGTCCTCAAGCCATCTCAATATTTTTGTCCATATCAAGATGAAACATTAATCATTCTTTCCATCTCTCTTTTGTATTATTCGTGTCAGTAATTATATATACATTAGAGGGGAAATACTAACATGGATCCATAGCTTTGTCAGCTATATCATCTGTATCTATAAAAGTTAATATCACTCTTTCCCAGGGGTCAGACGCTTGGGGCTAGTTTCACTCAACTTTTCAAGATTACACATTGGTGGTGTGTGACTGTCACAGGCCGGTTTGAATCGGCCACACCCCAGGTTGTAAAGTCAAATCGCAGGTATTAAGGAGTCAATACCTTGAAAGCTATCGCATCCTTCACCCTGCGATTTTGGCAAGATCTGACATCGGAGATCTGTTTTTCATAGAGTTTTTGGTAAATGTTTTTGATCAATTTTCTGAGGTAGATAGTGACATAGATTGATAGATAGATAGATCTTGATTATTGAGAGAGAGAGAGAGAGAGAGAGAGAGAGAGAGAGAGAGAGAGAGAGAGAGAGAGAGGAAAAAGAAAACAGAGTAAGAAAACAGAAGAGAGAGCGAAAGAGAAAATAGAGGAGACAGAGAGAGAGAATAGAGAGAGCGAGAGAGAGAGGGTGGGAGAGGGAAAAAGGAAAGGAGAGAGGGGGAAGAAAGACAGAAAGAGGGGAGATAGGAGATGAACAGTGAAGAAAAGAGGAGAGAACCAAACAAGACCGAGCGCCCCATCTAGTTATCATATATAACAAAAAACACGACGAGTCCTCTTTGTGGTCAAGATGGCGCCCCGTTTGTCACACCCACACATCCTACAGTCACTCCACTCTCAGAGCCGGCCTCTGCTTCCTACACCCACACACCCTATAGTCACTCCACTCTCAGAGCCGGCCTCTGCTTCCTACACCCACACATCCTACAGTCACTCCACTCTCAGAGCCGGCCTCTGCTTCCTACACCCACACATCCTACAGTCACTCCACTCTCAGAGCCGGCCTCTGCTTCCTACACCCACACATCCTACAGTCACTCCACTCTCACAGCCGGCCTCTGCTTCCTACACCCACACATCCTACAGTCACTCCACTCTCACAGCCGGCCTCTGCTTCCTACACCCACACATCCTACAGTCACTCCACTCTCAGAGCCGGCCTCTGCTTCCTACACCCACACATCCTACAGTCACTCCACTCTCAGAGCCGGCCTCTGCTTCCTACACCCACACATCCTACAGTCACTCCACTCTCAGAGCCGGCCTCTGCTTCCTACACCCACACATCCTACAGTCACTCCACTCTGACAGCCGGCCTCTGCTTCCTGTTGAATAGGCGTCATATCAACCAGTACAATATGTTTCCAGTCCTCGTCCCCCTTGCTTCTCAGGGCTTCAACAGCTGCTAGAAGATGCAGTCAACCCCCCAAGCCTTCTCGTTCCAATGGAAAATGCTATATTAAGAATACTTCAAGACCCCTGGGTAACCCATATGAGGTGAGGTAGTTGACAACACCTTCCACTAAATATAGAGATTATTTTCAGAGGCTCGAAATAAACTTAAGACTCTGAAACGAAATTCAGAATCTCAGAACACCGCAGGTTCGAGTAGGGACCAATAGGGCATTTCGTTTGATCCCATTCCACTAGAGTTGGCCCTAAACTCAAAAGGGGTTAGAGTGCAGTTGGAACTACTTTGTTTGGCCAGAGTGGGTTCTTAGTGAGAACAGTGTGGCTGGATCCCCCACTTTGTTACGTCAGAGGTGACGTAACAAAGGTGACAGAGTGGGTTTGTAAAGTGGTGAGGACCGGATCATTTTCTGGAACTGGATCAAAGTATTACACCGTCCCTCATGTAAACTGGACAGTGCCTGGACGGTGGCTGGACAGTGCCTGGAGGTGGCTGGACAGTGCTTGGACGGTGGCTGGACAGTGCCTGGAGGTGGCTGGACAGTGCCTGGACGGTGGCTGGACAGTGCCTGGACGGTGGCTGGACAGTGCCTAGACGGTGGCTGGACAGTGCCTAGACGGTGGCTTAACAGTGCCTGGACGGTGGCTTAACAGTGCCTGGACGGTGGCTTGACAGTGCCTGGACGGTGGCTGGACAGTGCCTGGATGGTGCGTGGGCAGCTCCTAGACGGTGACTGGACAGTTCATAGACGGTAGGTTGACAGTGCCTAGACGGTGGGTGGACAGTACCTGAACAGTGCCTGGACAGTGCCTGGACGGTAGTAGTACTACCAGTAGGTTAGTGAAGGGGGGAAAAGCAATTCAATTGTATCTGCGTGTGGCATTCTGTCAAGGTAATGAGAAATATGCAAAATACCCGCGAGACTTGACTGGACTCCAGCGGACCCTACACGTCCCTCTACCCCCCTCCCCCTTCCCCATCCCCCCATCACCATCCCCCCCCCTCTCTCATCATATCTCACACCATATCACTCATCCACTACTTTAAACGTTACCTCTATCATCTCCCTCACAGCTGACGGCTCACCTACGGCTCAATTCGCATTTAACGTCCCTTCTCTACCTTCCCTCTTGACTCTTACAACCACCTTCGTCCTTCCTTATTTCCTTCTTTCCTTCTTTCCTTCCTTCCTTCCCCTCATCCTCTCCCTTTCCCTTCATTCGCTGTGCTGGTCCGCCAGACCACAAGCCAAATTCACAAAGAAGCTACGCAAGCATTTACGAACCTGTACATTTTTTTTCAATCTTTGGTGACTTACAATTATTAAACAGTTAATGAGCTCCGAAGCACCAGGAGGCTGTTTATAACAATAACAACAGTTGATTGGGAAGTTTTCATGCTTGTAAACTAGTTAATAAATGTAACCAAAGCCGTCAAAGATTGAGGAAAGATTGTACCCGTTTGTAAGTACTTGCGTAACTGCCTCGTGAATCTGGCCCCAGAAGCCACTGTAGCCACTCTAGAGAGTCGAGTGTCATCACAGAGTTCGACTTGGAGACTAAGTGACATACAGATCCACTCTAAAGAGGGTGTAATTCCTGTGATGGGTCTGTGATTGGTAGTTATAGGAGGGGGCAGAGACCAGGAGTCGGATTCGCCAAGCACTCGGAGCCTGCTTGTAGCAATCATAACATTAGACTGGCGAGTTCCGATGCTCGTAAAGGGTTTCGAGAATGTAAACAAAACCATCAGATATAAGATGTAAAGGATCGTAAATACTTGCGTAATAGCTTGATGAATCTAGACCCAGAGTTGTTCACGAGGGTAGGTGTTGTAATTAGGGTTTGACTGGCAGGTGTGGCCACGAGGGTTCAGGTGTGGCCACAAAGGGCCAGGTGTGGCCACGAAGGGCCAGGTGTGGCCACGAAGGGCCAGGTGTGGCCACGAAGGGCCAGGTGTGGCCACGAAGGGCCAGGTGTGGCCACGAGGGTTCAGGTGTGGCCACGAAGGGCCAGGTGTGGCCAGAAAAAGTTAGAAGTGGTCAGAAAAAGTCAAATGTTTACAGAAAATTTTAGAAGTTGCTAGGAAAGTCAGATATGGCCAGGGTCAGATGTGGTCAGGAAACGTCAGGTGTGGGTACAGGCAGGTGTAGCCAGGATAGTATGGAAATTTAAGAAAATATGTTTATTTATTTTGTTGAGTATACCCAGCATTTATAAAATTATTTCTCTAGTACATTGGTTAGTTCTCCAACGAACATTCCAATGTGTACATGCAGGTATAGCACGGGTGTGGGACTGAGTGACACAGCACCGGTGTAGGACTGAGTGACACAGCACCGGTGTAGGACTGAGTGACACAGCACCGGTGTAGGACTGAGTGACACAGCACCGGTGTAGGACTGAGTGACACAGCACCGGTGTAGGACTGAGTGACACAGCACCGGTGTAGGACTGAGTGACACAGCACCGGTGTAGGACTGAGTGACACAGCACCGGTGTAGGACTGAGTGACACAGCACCGGTGTAGGACTGAGTGACACAGCACCGGTGTAGGACTGAGTGGTACACACCAGCTAAGCTTCAAAACAAACAATACATCCATTAGCTGTACCCCCGGTTTATGAATGGAATGCGTTTACACACGGCTCACAGCTGATTACATTTGTATCCGTTCGAAAAGTGCTTTACTCTCCCTTTCAATGTTACAAAAACACCTTTGAAACTGTTTTACCCGCGTGTATTATTTGTAAATAATTACTAAAAGATCAAAGACACCTGATTTACCCTTGACCTGTAAATAGAACCGAACCACGATATATATATATATATATATATATATATATATATATATATATATATATATATATATATATATATATATATATACGATAATATTAATCTTTAAGGTCATTCCGTTTTCTATTGGCCTTTAATTAAAGAAATTTACTTTTGGGACGAGTTCTGCATTGAAGCGCCAGGCTTTGTCCGATAACTAACTAAACGTTTAAGCCAGAGCGCGAAACCCAACAAAAGGGAGCATTGTTATAGCCTCCACTGCAAGATACTTATAATTTTCAACGTCACAGATGATTCAGATGAGGGTTGACTGGGTCCAGATCGATCCCCGAAGACCTGGCCCGCCGAGTGCTCTCATAAGACCATCTTCATGTAACACAAAAATATTGATAGTTTTTAACGTGCGTTTATGACTAACAGGACGACCGACAAACACGGGTCAGGGAGGAGGAGGAGGAGGGCATAGCCAGACTCCGGCCGAAAACTCTTGGAAACGCTTGGAAACGCTTGGAAACGCTTGGAAACTCTCGGAAACTCTCGGAAACTCTCGGAAACTCTCGGAAACTCTCGGAAACGCTTGGAAACTCTTGGAAACTCTCAGAAACTCTCGGAAACTCTCGGAAACTCTCAGAAACTCTCGGAAACTCTTGGAAACGCTTGGAAACTCTTGGAAACTCTCAGAAACTCTCGGAAACTCTTGGAAACTCTCGGAAACTCTCAGAAACTCTCTGAAACTCTCGGAAACTCTCGGAAACTCTCAGAAACTCTCGGAAACTCTCGGAAACTCTTGGAAACGCTTGGAAACTCTTGGAAACTCTCAGAAACTCTCGGAAACTCTTGGAAACTCTCGGAAACTCTCAGAAACTCTCGGAAACTCTTGGAAACTCTTGGAAACGCTTGGAAACTCTCGGAAACTCTTGGAAACTCTCGGAAACTCTTGGAAACTCTCGGAAACACCCAGGAAAGCTCTCGGAAACCAGGAAAGCCCCAACGACACGTGGGAGCGTTGAGGTCAACGATGTTCTTCTGCTCTCCGAGGAGAATAACGAAGCCGCTTTCCGACACAGCTGCGGCCGCAGGAAGGCAAATAGAATGGTAGGGAATTATCCATTATCAGGGTGGGGACGGAAGCGCCAAGCCGTTACTGGGAAGAGATCAGGATAGAGATTTGAAGATGGGACGGAGGGGAGGGGAAGGAATGGAGCCCAACCACTTGGGTGATCGGGGCCTGAACGCCGATCTGTATGAAGCGAGACCGTTGCTCTACCGTCAAGAAGTAAATAAGACCTTCCCAACCCTCGCTCAACCAAGCCACCACAAATTCTGTTCTGAAAACGTTCATCATTTCTTGGGAAGACAATGTGGGTAGATTTTTTGAACAATAAGAGAACACAAAGCCTCATATACAATGCAATTCCAAAGATATTTAATATCATAGCACATGATATAAAATCAAATAAATGAAATTTACCTGAATTTACCTGAGGGACATTCATTCCAGTGGCCTCGATGAGAACAGGAAGCCGACGGCTTGTTAAACGTCCTCCATTTCTCCTGATCATTTTCCCAGGTTGGATTTATAAAATGCAAATACTTTGGTATTTATGGCTTCGACCTCGATAAAAAAATATCATGTATGAATATACGCTGTCTTCCTGTCCCCAGACATAATGTATTACAAATTAATTGTTATTACATGACCTAGACATTAGTGAAGAAGACATCTAAATACAATTTCAAGAACATGATATTTCAATCTTCAGAGTAAAAATTGATTGATGAAGATTAAGCCACCCAAAAGGTGGCACGGGCATGAATAGTCCGTAAGTGGTGACCCTTTTGAGCCATTACCAGTATCAAGAGATGATACTGGAGATCTGTGGAGGTGCGACTGCACCCTGCGTGACGGGAGATGCCTCACGACCAGAGTAAAGGAATTTGTGTGTAGAATAGATGGAGAACTGGGCCCAGATTCACAAAGCAGTTACGCAAGTACTTACGAACGTGTACATCTTTCCTCAATCTTTACCGGCTTTGGTTACATTTACTAAACAGTTTACAAGCATGACAACTTCCTAATCAACAGTTGTTATTGTTATAAACAGCCTCCTGGTGCTTCGGAGCTCATTAACTGTTTAATAATTGTAAACAAAGCCGTCAAAGATTGAGAAAAGATGTACAGGTTCGTAAGTACTTACGTAAATGCTTAGTGAATCCGGCCCCCTAGTAATGCAGGCACTTGCCATTCTTCACGATCCTCCACCAGATCGAGTTTGGATTAATCGCTGTCTCCATAAATTAGAAATATACATACCACGTCCATCCCAGCGCGTCAGATGAAAAGAATTTAACCACATCTCAAGAGGATAAACAAAAGACTGTCCAATGTGGCAATTGTTCAGAAGCCCATCACACACAAACATGCACTTCAGACACCCTCGAATATTCAAACTGTGAAGGCGACCATGACATCAAATCCAAAAGATGTTCTTCCTACATTGCAGGCAGCAGGAACCTCTACAGCAACATGCCACACATGAGTGCACACAAACAACAAACCACACCAACCACCACCACCACTTACCCAGCAACAAGCTTCGCACTTAACAAGTGTCCCCTGTCACCTACCATACTACACGCCTCAGGCAATAATCCGTTAACTCAGAACTCTCAACTAAGTGAAGATTTCGCCTCCAAACTCATCAATTGGCATTGCAAATGCAATATAATGAAAGTCACTGGACCGACTCCTGAATAAATTCTTAAGACAAAACCACACGCACATCACACGCAACCCACACGCACACCACACGCACACCACACGCAACCCACACGCACACCACACGCACACCACACGCACACCACACGCACACCACACGCACACTTACACAAAGCCCACTCCAGCCAAACGTAACTTCCAGTAGCATAGACACGAGCAAAATACTGTTACTGGAACAAGAAGCAGAGAATTACCTTACAAAACAAAGCCCAATCCATCTCCCACGCTGACCTGCTGACCTGCTGACCTGCTGACCTGCTGACCTGCTGACCTGCCACATAAACCAGTAACAGACTATAAAAACAAATCACGAGGAGTTCACAGCTGTCAAATTAAACCAACGACCCAACACTTATATTGTAAAAAAAAAAAGCCCATCAACCACACTCTCCTCCCTAAAACACCACTCACAGATTCCCAGATACAATACAATACAATACAATACAATACAATACAATTTAGGTAAGGTACATACATACAATAAATTTTTACAAGGATTGGTAGACTTACAGGTAGAGCTAGTACATACAATGCCTAAAGCCACTATTACTATTTCTGCCCGAAACGCTTTGCGTAATAGTGGCTTTAGGCATTGTATGTACTAGCTCTTATCTCTAAAGCCAACAAACTTTGTAAAATCTCTTTATGTATGTACCTTTGCCTAAATAAAAATTATTATTATTAATTATTATTACGCAAAGCGTTTCGGGCATAAACCCGAAAGATATCAAACACGCTATACCAATAAACATGAAGAAAAACACACGCAATCACAAATAAATCCCTTGAGCTTTATGATCCGACATGCAAAAAAACATAAAAAGATCATTCACAGATTAAATAATTCCCTAATTTATTAAAATCAGCTTCAAGTTTGTATAGCTGAATTGCGGCTAACTCCCAAACATAATCCCTTTACAAAATCAACGTCGTAAATGATATAAATAATACACGAACGATGCCGTAAAATATAAAAAATTTAATCTACGAGACAGTGCATTAGAAATTGTAACAGCTTAATAACAATAGAATCTCTTTCACGCTCACCTTATGAGTAGGTGAAGGGCACTACTTCTCCTTAGAATGCATCCGGCAAGACGGAGAATCCAACGCCAAGAACCCTCTCTTGAGTCGAGACACCTGGGAGGTACACCAGACTCTTCAGACAACTATGTAAACACAAGATGCCGTGAGGATTCCTCCGGACTCGCTCTGTTTCTGGGGTTAGCGCGGGAAGGGGCGAGGAGGTTAGCGCGGGAAAGGGGCGCGGAGGGACGCCAGTGGTGATCCTCTTCGTTATTTGGTTTCTTTCACATCTATCCGAAGACACTAGCCACTTCTCTAGAGAGTCGTGCTAGCCACACTATCGTTCTCATTGGTTAACATCTCGAGAAAACACTCTTAATATATCCTTGCACTTGTAAATGTACGAACATGTATTGATCTTGTTTGACGATGCGCAGCTTGGAGTTACGGCAGCACCGAACTAGAAGCTAACAAGCTGTGCAGAGAGCTTGCTATGGCGTTCTGAAATCGAAAGCTTCGTGATGTTTTCAAACAACTATTACTCTCGTAGCTTCGTGGTGTTTTCAACCAAGCATTGCTTTTTCATATCACAAACTTATACTGTGCTCGAGATTTGCTGAGTATTCCGAACACACACTTCAAGTTGTCATAACCCAACCCGTTCTCAAACCCAACCCGTCCTCGACTCAAGTCCATTACATCCAGCGGTCGACCCCACAGACGCATTCATAAATTTTAACATGCTGTTCATTCAAACGGGAATTTTCGCAAGTATAAATCAATATTATAATATATTAGCATATTGTGTATATATAGGCATAGGATAGGTTAGGTTAGGTGTTTAGGTTCTGTTGGCGATTATTTGTATTTGTAGTACGTGGGTGAAGCATTTACAGCGTTGTGATTCGAACAAAATTGGTCAGTGAAGCACTTGTTCCGGATATGTTCGAACGTCAGCAGTTGTGAGTCGTGTATAAACCGCTTTTCATTCATAAACAGGGGGTTTGGCGGGTGCATGGAATCACTTTTGGATCTTTGGAGGACGGGCTGCGTCCTCAGACCTGATGACGTCCGAACACTTCCGAACAGGTGCTTCGTTGACGACTTTTGTTCGAACCACAACGCTGTAAATGCTTCACCCGCGAACTACAAATACAAATAATCGCCAACAGAACCTAATCACATAACGTAACTAATGCCTAAATAATCACGGTATGCTAATATATAACAATATTAATTTATATTTGAGAGATAATTCCTATAATGAATGAACAGCATGTTTAAACTGATGAATTCGTCTTTAGAGGTCGACCGCTGGATGGAATGGACTTGGTCTGATGACGAGTTGGCTAACAAAACACTGAACCATCAAAATGTTCAATGGGAAGAAATAACATAGCCTGCTGAAGGTAAACAAACCACAAGATAATATCAAACACGTGACTACTGGAGCCCAGTGACAGCATATACAGTGTTCCTAAGAGGCAACAGGGCTAGAGGAGCCCAGAGGAACAGTACAAGTTGATGGGAAGGCGAGGGAACTTTATAGTCTCACCCTTGCTTGCAACTTTCCCACACACCTCACCCATGCTGCCAGCTTTCCCACACACCTCACCCATGCTGCCAGCTTTCCCACACACCTCACCCATGCTGCCAGCTTTCCCACACACCTCACCCATGCTGCCAGCTTTCCCACACACCTCACCCATGCTGCCAGCTTTCCCACACACCTCACCCATGCTGCCAGCTTTCCCACACACCTTACCCATGCTGCCAGCTTTCCCACACACCTCACCCATGCTGCCAACTCTCCCACACACATCTTACCCATGCTGCCAACTCTCCCACACACACATCACCCATACTGCCAACTCTCCCACACACATCACCCATACTGCCAACTCCCCCACACACACCTTACCCATGCTGCCAACTCTCCCACACACACCTTACCCATGCTGCCAACTCTCCCACACACACATCACCCATGCTGCCAACTCTCCCACACACATCACCCATACTGCCAACTCTTCCACACACCTCACCCATGCTGCCAACTCTCCCACACACACCTCACCCATACTGCCAACTCTCTCACACACATCACCCATACTGCCAACTCTCTCACACACATCACCCATACTGCCAACTCTCCCACACACCTCACCCATACTGCCAACTCTCCCACACACATCACCCATACTGCCAACTCTCCCACACACCTCACCCATACTGCCAACTCTCCCACACACATCACCCATACTGCCAACTCTCCCACACACTCCACCAACCTAATATATATTACCACTAGTTTTTCCGCCCAACTTCCTTGTTGCACTTTCTAACTTCTTTCCAAAATAGTTAATTAACAAAATGTATATTTAAGTCAAATATAATCTATCATAACTCAACATGAGCTGGTTTAACTGTTAACCAGTAACTCAGATAATTAGCAGTAAGGTTTTTCAACTAATAATATTTCTTCTATGGAATCAAATCAATAATAATAATATACCCAGATAGACAGTTTCCTCTTGTCTATCTGCCAGCAGTAACTTGGAACATGGATCTAAAACGATTCGTGGATTCTGTTCTTGAAACATTAAGACCTAGATTTACCTAATCGGTTTCAGTACCTTCTCTGAGGCGTAAATCCCAACCTAAATCCTAACATAAGTATATATATATTCCAAGAAACCTCTGGAGTAATCACCCCGAGAAACCATAATGTTTTCAATAGCTTGTCTGGGTGGACATTCTCACCAGCATTACAAGAATTAAACAAATCAATCACTTTCGTCAAGGTACAACGACCCTTCAAACCTCTTTGTCATTCACCGACACTTATCAACACCAGGAAAGTATTTGAAGTACAAAAGACAAGGGGTTATATACTTTCCTAACTTTTCAATAACAAACCAAAAATTTTCACACTTTTTCCCATGAAAACTTTGTATATAATTTGCGTGTGTCAGTATGCACACTATCCCGGTAAGTGGAGGTAAGTACCAGTACACTAGTTGGACCGAAGGAGGACCGGAGGAGAGCAGGTACCGGTACTGGAGTTCCTTGGAGCACCTCCCCGCACGCTGGTCCAGGACAGACTGGGCCAGCAGCGCCGACAGCCCCCTAGTGCGGTACACCTCACACCCAGGACAACCATTTTCCCTCCTTCTAATAGCATTGTTAAGGATGACTCCATGTACGTGCCCGAGGATGACTATGTACGCCTCAAGTGATGACTGCATGTACGCCCTATAAGGATGGTCCGGTGGCATAAAACATATAAGGCGTTTGAACTTGATATATGAGCCAAGCTTAGCTCAAGCGTGCTAATCTCAATCTGCAGGGGTCCTCTCTCAGCTCTACAGGGCTGGTAAAGGAGGGTAGAAATAACCTAAACTACTCTAATCGTTTTGAGATGTACCTTCTTTTCTCAGTAAACTTACTTGAACTTGAATGCTAGTAACAAGTTACTGGCGATACTGGTGCTTAGTTTAACAAATTGTTGGCAAGTTGTTTTAAACACGCCTGCCCGGCCTTCAAGCTAACATTATATGTACTCAGCTTCGGATAGACAATTTTAACATCAGCAATAAAAATTATGGAAGGTTCCTTGGCCTATACTTAGACAAGAGACTCAACTTCAGCACCCACATACAACACATAACTAAGAAAGTCTCTAAAACAGTTGATATACTCTCTAAAATCAGATATTATGTACCTTACTCTGTTCTCCTCTCACTATATTATGCACTAATCTATCCCTATCTTATTTATGGAATCTGTGCATGGGGTCAACCTCTGCAAACCACCTGAAGCCCATCATCACCCAGCAAATATCTGCTATCAGAACAATAACAAACTCTGCCTTCAGACAACACTCAGCCCCCCCCCTGTTTAAATCCCTAAACATGCTAGACATAAATTCCCTCCACACATTCTCTTGTGCCAATTACATTTACCAAACCCTTTTCTTAAGTGCAAACCCTGTAATGAAACTCTTCCTGGACAGATGTAATAGAACACATAATCACCACACAAGACATAAATATATCTTTTATATCCCCAAAGTCAAACTTAATCTGTGTAAACCCTCTATGCAAATAAAGGGACCTGGTCTATGGAACTCACTCCCTAACGAATTGAAAAGCTGTCGAACTTTTGCCTTATTCAAAAATAAAACCAAAAATTATCTAATCTCATCTTCATAGTTTCCTACCTAGTGATTGAAACTCGCACTGTATCTAGTGCTACCCAATTCCCCAATATATGTACCTATGCCATACAACTTTACCATTGTAATCATTGCTGTTGACCTCGACCACAGGATGACATATCTATTGGACGGGTGGGAGGGGAATATATTTCCAGAGGAAGGTTGGGGTGGCCCTACCACAACGCCCCACCTGCTGGGAATGCTGGGAACTGGCCCTACCACAACGCCCCACCTGCTGGGAATGCTGGGAACTGGCCCTACCCCAACGCCCCACCTGCTGGGAATGCTGGGAACTGGCCCTACCCCAACGCCCCACCTGCTGGGAATGCTGGGAACTGGCCCTACCCCAACGCCCCACCTGCTGGGAACTGGCCCTACCCCAACGCCCCACCTGCTGGGAATGCTGGGAACTGGCCTCACCACAATAGGGGAAGGCGGGAGCTGGCCTCAACACACGCCCACACACAATGAAATGGAAAAAAGACCGCTTCTCCTCCTCCACTCAGTGAACGTTTTCAGGAAGGCGAGACTGGGACAGGTAACACAGGTGAACACACAGGATATACAAGGGGTCGACTTGTATACGTTTGGAGGTCAACTGTGTACCTCAGATAGCGCCCTCCCAGTTCCCGGAAACTCTTACCAGTCGGGCGTTACACCCCTAGCATTAGTCCTGCTACGGTGCCCCAGCGTCTGCTACAGTGTCCCAGCGTCTGCTACAGTACCCCAGCGCCTGCTACAGTGCCCCAAAGTCTGCTACGGTGCCTCGGCGTCTGTTACAGTGCCTCGGCGTCTGCTACGGTGCCCCAACGTCTGCTACGGTGCCTCGGCGTCTGTTACAGTGCCTCGGCGTCTGCTACGGTGCCCCAGCGTCTGCTACGGTGCCCCAACGTCTGCTACGGTGCCCCAGTGTCTGCTACGATGCCCCAACGTTACATTGTACTGAATATACACTGTTCCATTGTACTAAATACAGACTGCACACATACAAACTCATTTTGTATGTATATACTTTTTTCCTAAATAATCTATTATTATTATTATTATTATTATTATTTTAATTATTATTATTATTATTATTTGTATTATTATTTTATTATTATTATTATTATTATTATTATTCCTACATTGTTCATCGTGTTGTTCAGGATGAACAACTAACGTCACCAACTAAGGTCAAATGAGAGACAGTATATGTTGGCATAGCTCGATTGACTCTTTCATCAAGAAACATCAAAACAAAACAAGGCTGTTTAAAGCACATATAAGCAAATAAACAGAATTGTAATCCGCACATTAGACCGACCAGATGGGACAGGATTAATCAAGGTCTTGCATAACCACTTTCGGAAGATGTATATATCTTTCCTCAATCACTTTCCTCAGAATAAATTGGATAAGTTTAGATTTAGGAAAGACTTGGGTAAATACTGATTCAGTAACAGGGTTGTTGATTTGTGGAACTAATTACCGAGTAACGTGGTGGAGGGAGGGTCCCTCGATTGTTTCAAGCGTGGGTTGGACATGTATATGAGTGGGATTGGGGTGGTTATAGATAGGAGCTGCCTCGTATGGGCCAATAGGCCTTCTGCAGTTGCCTTTGTTCTTATGAACTTCGTAGTTTCTTTTTGCTTTCCTTATCTCTTTTTTAACATTTCTAACCAGTTGTACGAATTCCTGTTCTAAACTAACTTCCCCATTTTTAATCCTTTTGAACCACGCTCTCTTTTTACCTATAAGGTTCTATAGATCCTTTGTTATCCACTTTGGATCATTAGTATTCGATCTGTTCAATTTATATGGTACACTACATTCCTGGGCTTTGCTTAGAATATTTTTAAATAGGTTATATTTTGAATCCACATCGAAATCCCCTTTTCCGTCACCTGTCGCTGGGTTCACGTCTAGCCCACACCCCATCCCCAAGACATTCCAATCTATTTGACCCAATAAATTTTTTAGGCTATTGAAATCAGCTTTTCGAAAATCATGCACTTTAACAGAATGTTCTCCTGCAGATCTATTCCATTCTATGATAAATCTGATTTCTTTATGATCACTGTTCCCTAGCTCACTCCCTATTTCCATGTCCTTAATTTGTGTTTCCCTGTTAGTTAACACTAAATCTAAAATATTATTTCCCCGCGTTGGTTCCTTAATGTGTTGCGTAACAAAGCAATCGTCAATTAAGTCTAGAAAATCTTCTGCTTCATTATTCCCTGTTTTGTTCACCCAGTTTATTCCGCTAAAATTAAAGTCACCCACGACATAAATACTGTTAGATCTAGATGCTCTAGATATTTCATCCCATAGATGCTTTGCTTCCATTCTGTCTAAATTTGGTGGCCTATATAAGAACTTAAGAACATAAGAACAAAGGTAACTGCAGAAGGCCTATTGGCCCATACGAGGCAGCTCCTATCTATAACCACCCAATCCCACTCATATACTTGTCCAACCCGCGCTTGAAACAATCGAGGGACCCCACATCCACCACGTTACGCGGCAATTGGTTCCACAAATCAGCAACCCTGTTACTGAACCAGTATTTACCCAAGTCTGTCCTAAATCTAAACTTATCCAATTTATACCCATTGTTTCGTGTTCTGTCTTGTGTTGATATTTTTAATACCCTATTAATATCCCCCCATATATAACTCCTATTATAATATTATTTGCTTTTTCGTTTAATTCTATCCAAATAGTTTCTGTGTGTGGCTCAGTTTTTATTCCCTCTTTGAGACTACATTTCAAATTGTCCCTAACATATATGGCTACTCCCCCTCCTCGTCTAATATATCTATCAGTGTGAAATAGTTTAAATCCATTTATTTGATATTCAGCTAATAGTTCTCTATTTTCAACATTCATCCACGTTTCGGTAAGTGCAATAATATCTATTTTTTCTGTGCAGACAAGAGCATTTAAATCGTTTTTTTTTTTGTTTCTTAGACTTCTACTGTTAGTGTAATATACCCTAAGTGAATTACGAGCTAGATGGTGTTGAGATTGCGAAGTCGGATTGCGAAAGGGATCTGGGAGTTATGATTAGTAAGAATTTAAAACAAAAGGATCAATGCATAAATGTTCGTAATAAGGCAAATCGGACACTTGGATTTATTAATCGCAGCGTTAGTAACAAGACACCTGGTGTGGTTCTCAAGCTATATCTTGCTCTAGTTAGGCCCCATTTAGATTATGCAGTTCAGTTTTGGTCGCCATATTATAGAATGGATATAAATTCACTTGAACGTGTCCAGCGTAGGATGACTAAGTTAATTCCCCAAATTAGAAATCTTTCATATGAAGAAAGATTAACAAAGCTTAAGTTGCATTCACTGGAAAGGCGAAGAGTTAGGGGTGACATGATAGAGGTTTACAAGTGGGTGAATGGACATAACAAAGGGGATATTAATAGGGTATTAAAAGTATCAACACAAGACAGAACACGAAACAATGGGTATAAATTGGATAAGTTTAGATTTAGGAAAGACTTGGGTAAATACTGGTTCAGTAACAGGGTTATTGATTTGTGGAACCAATTGCCGCGTAAATTGTGGAGGTGGGGTCCCTCGATTGTTTCGAGCGCGGGTTGGACATGTATATGAGTGGGATTGGGTGGTTTTAGATAGGAGATGCCTCGTATGGGCCAATAGGCCTTCTGCAGTTGCCTTTGTTCTTATGTTCTTATATTAATAGGGTATTAAAAGTATCAACTCAAGACAGAACACGAAACAATGGGTATAAATTGGATAAGTTTAGATTTAGGAAAGACTTGGGTAAATACTGGTTCAGTAACAGGGTTGTTGATTTGTGGAACCAATTGCCGCGTAACATTGTGGAGGTGGGGTCCCTCGATTGTTTCAAGCATGGGTTGGACATGTATATGAGTGGGATTGGGTGGTTATAAATAGGAGCTGCCTCGTATGGGCCAACAGGCCTTCTGCAGTTACCTTTGTTCTTATGTTCTTATGTTGATTTGTGGAACCAATTACCGCGTAACGTGGTGGAGGTGGGGTCCCTCGATTGTTTCAAGCGCGGGTTGGACATGTATATGAGTGGGATTGGGTGGTTATAGATAGGAGATGCCTCGTATGGGCCAACAGGCCTTCTGCAGTTACCTTTGTTCTTATGTTGATTTGTGGAACCAATTACCGCGTAACGTGGTGGAGGTGGGGTCCCTCGATTGTTTCAAGCGCGGGTTGGACATGTATATGAGTGGGATTGGGTGGTTATAGATAGGAGATGCCTCGTATGGGCCAACAGGCCTTCTGCAGTTACCTTTGTTCTTATGTTCTTAATTGTTATTTTGAGGCCCTTCTCTTTCCCTGATCATTTTGCTAATTTGTTTCTCCTACAAACACATAATATTTAAAGTTAGTTTGTTAGTTGACATTCATAAGTGGACTTTTTTTAATTCATTATTCACAACATTATTTAGTGTATGTGGTTTTCTTTATTTCTTATGTTATTTCTTATGCTCTTAGATAGTGTTGAGATTGCGAGGTCGGATTGCGAAAGGGACCAGAGAGTTATGATCAGTAGCATTATCAACACAAAACAGAATACGAAACAATGGGTATAAATTGGATAAGTTTAGATTTAGGAAAGACCTGGGTAAATGCTGGTTCCGTAACAGGGTTGTTGATTTGTGGAACTAATTACCGTATAACATAATGGATGTAGGATCCCTTGATTGTTTCAAGATAAGAAAAGAACATAAGAATCGAGGTAACTGCAAAAGGCCTTTTGGCCCATACGAGGCAAATATATGCCTCGATTAGCATGTATTATGATTAGCTCCTATTTATATCCATCCAAACTCATTCATATACATTGTATGTCTATTCATATACTGTACATTCATATACTGGTATAGGTAAATAGGAGCTGCCTCGTATGGGCCAATAGGCCTTCTGCAGTTTCCTTGATTCTTATATTCTTATATGTAAGTTTGAATAAATCTGGTTCCATACAAATTGGCACGGCCACGAATGTAAGAATAAGCCTTCTGTTTTTCTTTATTTGAGCTCTTATTAAAGTTGCACGAGATGAGAGATTTAACTCGTTTGAGAAGGGCATACGCTCTACCAAGGGGCTCTATTTTATTCTATTAAACGAATATTTCACACAGCAACACTTGAAAGGAATTCAGTATGCTTATCACTGACATTTATAATCAAAATGCTGAATGAAGATTATTAAATGATAGCGAGATGTTGATCGCAAGAGGTGAGATGGAAATCACCTCTCAGCTAAAATATATACCGTGAGTTTACGATAATCTTGCATTCTGTTCTACTCTCCGGTTGGGTCACAACCTTTAATTTAATAACTATTGTGCAGAAGACAGGCCGTAGGCCCAACACCAAACCAAACCAGAGTCTCTCATTTGATTGTTGTGTGGAGGAACTCATTTGAGCGGCGGCATCAGCTGTTGTGGCTGTGGGGAAGATGTCCAACGTCGCGGAACACATTGCTCTCTACCAGCGCAAGTTGGAGAAATATGCCAAGAGCAGAGAGACGGATAAGGTAAGGCAGTATGAGAAGCTTAGACAGTTGGTGAGGGGAGGAGGAGGAGGCGGAGAGGTAGGTGGGGAAGGGATGTGGAGGTCTCCAGGCAGATGGTTAGGGGATGAGAGGCAGATGTTGACGGGTGGAGATGGGTGATAAGACAGCTGGTAAAGGAAGGAGAAGGGCGAGAGGCAGTTGGTAAATGAAGGAGAAGGGTGAGAGGCAGTTGGTAACTAGAGGAGAGCCAGAAATATGAGGTAAGGGTTGGAGGGAGGCACGAGGCAAGTGGTATTAAATGCCTGTCTAGAGTGCAGTCAGTACTTGTCAATATAGGAAATACACTCATTTAAAAGTCGTAGGTCGTTGGTGTGACAGGGCTAGAGTATTAGTCTTATGGGAAATGACTGACTTGAAGTCAGCCAAGTCATTGCAACTCCTATTAAATATAATCTACCGAATTTTTAATAGTTGCTATAGGTGGGTAATACTTCAGAAACCACTGTGAAGCCACTATTGCCCATCTCATGCTTGTCCTTGCACCAGTTTCTTAACATTAAATATCTTTTTGCCTGTGATACCAAATTTCCATCTTAGCTTGCTAGATTATGTTTTAAATAAAATAAACCACTTTCCTATTAAATGATTGCAGTTGATCACAGTTAACGTTACAAAATTATTTTACTGCATGTTTAGCCTTTCCTCGTCCCTGGTTCCTTCTAATTGTGAAATCTTCCAAATTTATTATTTATCAGTTGATATGTAGATGTTTATGTAAGACTTCATCTGCAACAATTGAATTCTGTTGCATCCAAAGTTTCCCATTTATTCATAGTTTACCAATATTTTAGTTGGTTTTCCCCAGTGGATTTAGGCAGTAAATATTGTACAGTATAATTATCATACTACTTCAACTAAATAAATATAAATTACTCACACTTGCTATAATATTTAGAGAAGTTTTTGGAGTGGATGAAAAATTGGTAGTATATTAAAGTTGACAAATGTAGGGTTCTGATAATACAAGGCTTTAATATGCAAGTCGTAAAAGTTTTCAAAGGTATGTTTTACCATGTTGACCAAACCACACACTAGAAAGTGAAGAGATGACGACGTTTCGGTCTGTCCATTCTCAAGTCGATTGTGTGACTTGAGAGTCACACTTATGAGTCACAATAATGTAACAAGATGTGATGACCAAACCACCACATCAGAAAAGGGAGAAACGACCATGTTTCGGTCCATCCTGGACCATTATTAAGTCATATTGTCTCTCACGACTTGATAATGTCAAGTCCCAGACAGACAGAAATGTTCTCATTAGTCCATTCTCTGATGTGTGGTTTGGTCATCCTTACCAATTATTCTTGAAGAAGCCACATCGGATGAACCTGAATGAGTTTGGGTTGATATAAATAGAAGCTGCCTTATGCTGCCACAATCGACTTGAGAATGGTCCAGGACGGACCGAAACGTCGTCGTCCCTTCAACTTCTAGTGTGTGGTCTGGTCAACATACTTCAGCCACGTTATTGTGACTCTTCGCCTGCATAGAAGTTGCCTTGTATGAGCCAATAGGTTTTTGGCAGCTTTTGTAATTCTTATATTTTTTATGAATGAGTTTGGGTGGGTATAAATAGGAGCTGCCTCATATTTATTGAAGAAAAGAAAAAAAACTTTTCACCATCTTTTACATGGCTTGGCAATGTAGATGATGGAGATAACGCTCCATAGGTTTTATATTACTGTACAGTATATGTAAATATGCATATATTTTTATATGCAACCATAAAAGGTTGCATATAATGAATGCAACCTTGACATAGAAAAAACCTCTAATTCTATTATGTTTCTTTCAGTTGCTGTATTATATACATAAGCTGAAGTACTTAAATGTCACAGTTAGTCACTTGGAGGAAACTGGCGTTGGACGATCAGTCAATTCGCTCCGCCACCACGAGGGATTGGTTGGAGAAAAGGCACGAGCCCTTGTCAATAAATGGAAGGTAATGGTTAAAGCAGAAGAGGAAGAAGATGATGAAGAGGTAGAAGTTGATACAAATGAAGAGGGAGAAGAAAAGGTTAGTCAGAGAGCAAGCCCTCTTACATCTTAATGTGCAAGACATGCGTTACTCGTGTTACTGATGATCATGTACAGTTGCATTGACTCTAAGGAGAATATTTTTATATGAATTATTTTTTGAAGCTTATACTGTAATTACTATTACAGCATGCTTAGTTATATTATACATTTCATTATCCCTGCTGTACAAAGCTGTAGCAATTTGCATAATGTTATTCATGAATTTGCATTTATTGAGTTAGCTGTGCCTTGGGCTTCATGTATTTTGTTAACATCGTTTCATAATAGAATACTGTAATTATACTGTAGAGAATTTAAAGGTTTAATGGCTCTCATTTTTACAGAGAAATGCTTTACCGACATACGAAACAGAGGATGATGATAATGAAGATGTCAATGAAGATGAGGAAGAAGATGATCACTTACAAATAGATGTAGATAATGCAGATGAAATTCTAGAATCTGAAGATGCTGTTGACGGATACAGCAATCCCGAGTGTCCCACAGAAGAAAAGAGAGAGGTGGTTTATGGTAGCTGTGAGGCCGAGTCTGATGGTGAGGGATATGATCCTAAAACATCGCAGAGGGATTACTTGCAGCATGCACTGGGGCCGTCTGCACCAGCAGAATATGTTCCTAGTTCTAGCTTAGGCAGCCCTAGATCAAGCTCGAGCCCAGTTGAGAAGGATTCCTCGTCCATTGGGTCCTCTGACAGAAAGAATGGCAGCAGTACTAAAAGTTCCTCCAAAAAGAGCAGCAGAGAAGTTGGAGACAGATACAAAGAAAAGGAGAGACATAAAGACAGAGAAAAAGATTGTCATAAAGAATCTTCAGGTGGTCATGATAAAGAGAGAAAAAAAGAACATAAAGAAAAGCACAAGGATAAGCATAGAGACCGAGAAGAGAAAAGAGGAGAGAAGGATAAGGGGAAGATACACAAGGGCAAGCACAGAGATAAGGATAAGCACAATGAAAAACAGAAAGTCAGTAAGCATAAGTATGAAGAGTACAGTGAGAAGTCAAAGACAGATGATGAGGAAGGAATCGTTAATGGTTTCAGTACACCCGAGGTAGAGAGGCGGTCTGTTGGTGTGAAACACGACTCCAGAGAAAGTGACAAAAGAAATGATGAAAAGCGGAAAGAAAAGACTGATAAAATTAGCAGCAGTCACAGAAAGGAGGAGAGCGTGGGCAGAGACAGTGTGCGTAGAGAAAACAAAGTGATAGAAAACAGTAGAGAGAGGGAGAGCAGCAGAGAAAAAGACGGCAGCAAAGTGAAAGAAAAACAGAAAGAGGAAAAACCCAGGGACAAACACAAAGACAGTAGTAATAATAGTAGTGGTAGTAGTAGCAGCAATAGTAAAAAAGAAAAGCATAAGAAGGAATTAGATGTGAAAAAGAACCATGTTGAGCAGGATGACTCGGAGAGTGATAGAAAGGAAAGCAAGAAAAAGAAGAAGATTGAAGCTGATGCCGATGCCGGTTTTGGTGCAGCCTTGATGGGTGAGTAACCACAATGTGATTTTTAGTTCCTGGTCAGTTTAGTTTATATCTTGAGCTAACCGTAGGTAATGAGAACGAGGACGTTAAAAGGTGCACTGGCCAGTAGATAGAGTAATCCATATTAGTGTTTGAAAGAAGTGTTGTGGAAATGATGTAGAAGCATTAAGCAAAGAAATGTAGTTCATTTTCTCTGGGAACAAAAAGCCTGTGTATATATTTATTTTAGATTTGTATTGAGCCCCCTCCCACCCCTAGGTTGACCTACTGACCCTCCCCAGGGTGCACCTCCACAACAGTTGCCTAACCCTTGGGGTACCTGTTTACTGTTAGGTACTGATTCTCGATACAACTACTAATGGGTTAGTTTAGTGGCTGAACACCAACCCCCACATTATTGACGTCACTTGGCAACCTGCAGCATAGTGCACTATGCTTTGGCTATGAGGAATGGCTCCCTCTTCATTTTCTCATGGCTATGGGGAATTTGCCCACTATTTGTTTGTCCATCTTTTTCTCTAAATCCTAGTTTATTGTAGGAGCTCTCCTTCAACAAGTGACTAGATCAAGATTGTTGCTCCTTGAGTCTATCCAAATTCAATATACTCTAGGAGTCTGATGTTCAGTATCTGTATACTTGAAGTCTACAGCATAAAATAATTTTGAAGTAAATGTGATTATAAATGTTGATAATATTAAATTGCTTATTGAACTTGTTATAATTGCATTTTTTACAGGTCTTGATTCGCCAGTAAAGAGAAAAAAAAAGAAAAAGAAAAAGGATGCAGAGAAAGAAAAAGATATTGAGAAGGATAGAGAAAGTTCAGATGATGAACAACCATCAACAAGTAAATCATCAAGCAAAAGGTTACATTCAGATGGAGGTGGTCTGCCAGACACCAAAAAGGTAAACCAGACAATTTAGAGTTCTTGACATTTGTTTACCGCTCATCCATGTGAGCAATCCATCAGAACATTCCAAAAACTGGTTCTTATCACTCGTATCCCTTTGTTCATCATTTTTTTTATCATATTTATTATGCAACATAATTTCTAGTAAGTGCTCATGCATCCAAAGTATAAAAAAAATGTTTGGCTATTATTCACCTCAGACTTTACTTTAACCTTCGCCTTGAAGATTACTGGCAGGCTGCCGACTCCTTATCTATCACTGTCACAGCTCCAGATAAGGAGTCAACAGTCTTCAAGTACTGTACCTTAAAGACATCATCCCTAAGTTGTCTGAAGCAAAGGTCAAAGCAGAGTTTGAGGGGGGACAAATTGTCACAGCTCTAGATAAGAAGTTGACAGCCATCATGTAACCAAGACTAACCTTTCATCTTCCCTAAGCTGTCTAAGGGAAAGGTGATATCAGGTCTGAGGGGGAATAATGGCTATTTTCTATACTTTGAATGCATAAGGAATTGAAAAATAACACTACCCGGGTGCAAAATAAAAATTATTAGTGTTATAGTTCCAACTCATTGTAAAAATATACAATTACTATAGGGTAAAATTGTTCAAATAGGCTTTTAAATTATGTTGGCCATGGATGATCTCCACTTCCTAAATTGGATCCTGCATATATATCTATTGTCTCATGATATAGCTTCCTGACAGATCTTAAGCCACATGCTACCAATAATTCAACCAGTTTTCCAATGGTTGAAATGGAAAGTGGAGTGATGACTGAGGCTAAGGCCGCGTCCTAAAATCTAGGATGAGGGGTTTTCAGGGAAAGTTTGCTCCACCCTTGATCCAGGAGAGGAATATTTATTTTTTTATGTTTCCCCTAGAATTTCTCTTCAGGGTACAATTTCTGAAGCTCCTTTTATCCAGTAATTTCCTGTTCTCTTCCCATTCTCTCCTGCCATTCACACACCCTACAACACTTGGTAAACAGTATATTAAAATTTATTGAACTCCTTGTTCTAGTCAAATATGTGCTGTATGCGATGTTAGCTTTGATATTCACTGTATTTTGCCATATTTATTATTATTACTTTTTTTAATAGCCAAAGCTATTATTAGAGACACCAAGCAAGCTGCCAAGCCTACCTGCCTTAGGAGCTTCTTTTATGGCAGATGATTCTCCACTTCTACCTGAAATAAACCCCAACTACAAGCCATTACCTCGAGTCCCAATTCGGGATGATCCTGCAGATTATATTACATCCAAGATGTCGGAAGAAGAAGCGTTAAATATTATGCTTCAGTCCAAAAGCAACAGGTGAATTTTATTTCTGTGTACCTACCTACCTTTGGGAGGGGGGTTCCGAGGATCAATGTCCCTGCGGCTCGGTCTCTGGCCAGGCCTATATAGTGGTATTTTTAATCGCCTTTGTAATATTTACCATAGTACGTACCAACAGTACGTAGGATCATATTATTGGGTCTGTTGCTTGTCTATCAATTACTGTATACCAACAGATTAATAGAGAAGTTAGTCTAAAAATGCAGCTGTAGTGCAAGGATGTAATGAACATGTGATTATTTGTAAACCATTCCCCTTTTATACATATAATCCTCAATAATATTGACTTTTCCATAAGATTTTTTACTTGTTTATTTTTATTTTTCGGTCATTAACTGTTACCAGATTATACAACTAGCACTGAACAGTACTTAACTATTATCTGCTACATAATATACTGCATAGTCTGAACTTGTGTACAAGTCTATTAGTTTTCCATCACGGCTATAATTTACATTTTTCAGTCCTTTGAATTATATGCTCCACTCTTCTTGCGGCAGAATTTTAAATATTCTCATTATACTACAAAAATTAATGGTTAATCTGGATCAACATCTCTATAGTTCATACTAAAAATGTGTGTGTGTGTTTATTTTCTAGAATGCTTAACTGATAGTGTTTTACTTCTTTCAGGCGTAGTAAAGTGTACTCGGGTAAGGTCTCTGGGTTATCGTTCGTGCCAACGCTGTATGAGGCATGCATCAGAGTTTTACAAGAAAACATTGATGGTAAGCTGCAGCTGTTTACAGTGAAATCTTAATATTCAAATCAGGACCTATTAAATAAAATGGTAAAGTAATGGATGTAGATGCAAGTGCAGTATACTGTACTCTCTTTATTTCACTTAGATGTACAGTAGTATAAAAGGTGATACAGATAAAAAAAATTCCTGTATGTTCTGAATTTCTGTTATTTAAATATTTTTTTGTTCTTATTCAGCACTGGAGTTTACTGGAGGAATTCCTTTTGAAATCCTTCGACCTGTGCTGGAACGAGCGTCCCCGCAACAACTGCTGAACTTGGAAGATTTTAATTCGTATCTTCTAGAAGATACTAATGTGTTATGGGAAGTACACTGCAAGAGGGACTTTAGGAAAATGGTAAGTTTCATTTTGAAAGAGTGTTTAAATTTCAATCGGCACCATATTTTTAACATTTAAATCACATTATTCAGATCCTAAACTGAAACTACTAGGCATAGTGATTCAAGTATGATATTCTGTTCAACATCTGGGTCATATTATAGCCTTAAACAGTTGGCTTGTTAACTTTTAGATGCTATCTAACTCCTGAATTAATGTTAAACTAAGCAAATTTTATCATTTCGATACTTTGTAAAAATGATGTCTCTGTTTGTATGGTTGTGAATAATTGAACTCCCCAAATAGCATTATGCATGAACATGCCAGTTGAAGTTGGGGTGGGGGGGGGGGGGGGAGAGCAAAGCCAATTTATAAAATGATAACACGTATGAAGAAGAGTATGGAGCCATAAAAAAATATGATGGATGAGAAGTTGGTGAAAATGTATAAGTATCTGGGGTACGCAGAAAATATGACAGAATAAATGAATGCATCTTTCATTGTTTGTGGGAGGATGAATGTTAGTTATACAGGTATTAATAATGGAATTCTCTGTGGAATTTTTCAATACTATGGCAAAAAGTAGTTGACCTGAGCATTCTTTTATTTTCCTTTTCAGAAATTAGAGGAGATGGAAACTTGGCGAGAGATGTGGATTCGCTGCTTTGAAGAACGGGAACGCAAGCTAAGGAGTTTAACACAAAACCTTCAGCAGAAGTTTGTTTCCAAGGCTGAACCAAAGCGAACCACTAAACTTGCCTTTGTTGACTCGGCTGTTAAAGTACCAAAAAGTGTTGCTCGAGCGCAGGTATTGTGAATTTTGTTATTTAATATAATCATTTATTTAATAATTTTTTTCAAAGACTGTTCAACATGTAGCCATATTGAATTTGTCTTGAATTAAATTACAGATTGGCAAATAAATGCACAATATCCCTTTGCATTTTCATGATTTTGTAATTAAAATTAGTCTTCCTGTGAACAAAGTACAGTATGGAGGATCAATTTTTGATGAGCAACTTTTCAATCTTCATTTTATATACGGTATTGTACAGTATATAACCAGTATATATACAGTATATACTGTACGGTATTGTACAGTATATAACCAGACAACCGACAATCAGAGCACAGCTCCATAGTCTCCCGAGACTGATAGATGGCTACTACTACTGTACATAGTTTTTCAGGGCAATCATATACATTTCCTTAAAGTAAATTTCAGGTGTCCTTAGGATTGTGCAGTCAATTTGTCTCAATTGACGAGCTTCCGCTCGATTAACGAGCAAACCACCTGGTGCGGTTCTCTCAAATTCTCGGACAGTAAAATAGTAAAACACAACATTTATAATAATTACACGAATTATAATTACAGTATAAAATGTCATATTGATAATTTTCAGGGGTGGAACGGATTAATTTTATTTCCATTACAGTATTTTAAATGGGGAAATTCATGTCGCATGATTCAAATTTTGACATTATAGTAAGTAATTATATCTGAAAATACAGAAAAGTTTTAATTATTTCAGGCAAAATTTGGAACTGCGGCTCCTTCAGCTACTGCGGCAAAGCCTGGGAAAGCTAATGAAGTGGCAGCACGAAAGACAGCAATGCAAAATGTACAGCGTGCAGAGAGAGCAGCTAATACTCCCCGACCAGTCTCTGGTTAGTGTTGGAAAGCCATAAAGTTTACATAAGGTGTGGTTGTATAAATAGATATTTAGATGGTAGTAAAGATATGCACCTCTTGAGTACCCATAACAATGTCCCCATTCATTGTGACATTTCTTTTTTTGTGACTCAATATTGTGAAATGTGCTAATTGTTCAAAAAAGAAAATATATTTTGACCAAAGAGTAGTGGATCTAGTTCCAGTTAGCCACAATTAATGGGTGTTTCACATACAGTATAGACCAATAGCATTCAAATTAGATGACAACACTAATTGAATCCGTACATTGAACTTGTAGTTCAGCTCGTACAAGCTTCGTTCATAAGCATAAGGATGTTTGTCAGGTGAAATATTAGAGAATAATTAAATAGGTTTTGCCTTGCTTTGATTCTGGATAAGCTTTAAAAGATAAAACTAGAGATTCGTAATTACCCTTATACAGTATATGATTATTTAACGGACATAAAAAATGGAGAGTGGATATAAAAATAAAATTCTAATTAATGAATTATTATTTTGCACAAATGGATTAATTTGTATTTTCAGTGAAATTTGTCTTCAATGGCCCATTCTGTTTAGGATTAATGAGGCTATAATCAGGATGTAATTAGATGTCAATATAAACACAGCTAAATAGGGAATTAGTAGGATCATGATTTTAATTTGAGCACTTCCTTTGCAGCCAAGAACAAAAAAGTGGCTCCACTGATGGCCAAAACCCGACAGTTCTTCAAGAAAGCCTTTCGCCGCTGAGACTCTGTGTCTGTCTGTCTCACTAATGGGCACTCTTCAACTTTCCTGATTTAAGCTCATCAGGTAGAATTTGTACCATTAGTTGTAGAAAGGCAGATTTCCCTCATTCATAGCTGGTTACCTCCAGTATTATTTGTGAAGAAATAACCCCCCCAAAAGGAAACTGGTTAGATATAAATCTTCTTGCATTACGCGTAAATCTTACGAATCCTCACGACATATTTGAATAGTTGACAGATAAGTGAGACCGTTTTAATAATTATGGGGTATAATGTTTTAAATTTATTACCTTTAAAGCAGTGTTTATGATCATTATATATTATTTTTTTGTAATTGGTGCCTGTCCCTTGAAATTAAATTTGGACAATGATATACAGACTAGAAAATATGGCACTCATACATATATGAGTCTCATGTATGAATGACAAGTGCATACTCATACAGTATATACATTCATGTAAAAATTTTATACAGAGACAATACCATATTTAATTGTATATATTAATACAGATATATAAAGAAATGCATGCATATTTTTTTTATACACATACAGTTGGCATTGTTTTATGTATAAATAAAACAAATACATGGATATATAATATGTACTTCCGTAGATTTGTCCGTTCATTCAATTTGCTGCACTTCTACATTTTCTTTTTCCTTCTGCTGCTGCTGCTGCTCCCCTTCCACATCTTCCCTAATCTTCACCCATTCCTTGCAATATTCTTGATTGGTCCGTGAGGTTCTTGGTATTTGTACCCACATGGCCATCACGGCCAGGTTGTCCCGGTAACTAGCAGCAGAAATTTGTTTGGCTCAGTCCTACAACCCTTGATTTAAACCAGGCTTGCCCTGCTTTTTTTTTTTCACGTCTCTTCTGCCTTTGCCTCCACTTTCCTTGTTCAACCTTCCCCTTTCTTCTCCCTCCTTTTCCTCCTATCTTCTTTTCTCCTCTTTACTACAGTACTTCTCCTTCCTCACCACCACCAGCCACCTGTTATGTATGGAACACAAATACATAAAATGAAGTATTTTTGTTATGCATGTTCAACTTTGTATATTTTCTCAAATTCCTGTAGCTGAACATATTTCTATGAATGATGTTTACCGTACTATTTATTTCATATAACTTACCTACTTGTATGCAGGAATACACACACACACACACATAAATGAACATGTATGCACAAATTTACTAGGTATGTATTTATACATGCCAAAATTCTATTGTTTTAATATATATTAATATATACAGTACACGAGTGTTGAATTAAAAAATGTTGAGAGATAACTTTTCTTCAGATTAGTTACTGCAGATGTATGTCTTGACAGGTATTTAATTCACTATGTTACAATTGTCTTATTAAATACTGTAAAAAGAAAATTAGGTTTACATTTAGTCAGTGTGTTGCTGTTCCATTCCGCCACTGAAGTAGGTGTTTGTCTTGGAGGAACTGTTTATGTGGATGCTGCTGGTGAGATCTCATCTGTCTTGTCTTAGTACGTAGGATGTCTTACGAAGCCTTTACAGAACCCTGTGAGTGTCTGCGTTGTGTGTATTTGGGGCGGGAGGGAGAGGGAGAAGTTTTGTATGTTATACATTTTTAATTTTTAAATGCCAAGATTTCTTTTCCACAAAATATTACCACCATGTGACATGTCTTTGCATAATAAAGTATTGCTTCAGGTGATATTTTTTTAGGCCTTTATAATTTTCCTTTTATATGAGCTATTGATTACATTATTAATATACTATATTCAAGAGGCAGTATGTGTGGCAAGTAGTGAGCCAAGTTGTTGTTGATATACTGAATGGCTAATTCTATGGATTTCCAATTTTTTATCAATGAAATTACTATTTTAAGAGTACAATTTCATTGAAGAAAATTTAAAGTTCCATTTTTATGTACATGAAAAATTTATATATATAATGATAAAAAAATATTTGAAAAAATCAAGATTTATAGGCAAAAATTAATACCTGTGAATGAGTGATATGCAGCTGGTCTTCTCTAATTCAATGAGTTTTCTTACTGCATGGTTGGTACTTCTGGTGGACGTACATCCTTCTGGATAGATGTACCACTTGGTGATGAATTAGATTGCAGAACAATGTCTGCAGAATGAGAGGTTTGCATGGGTTTTGTGTTCTTTGTGGAATAATTTGCATTTGTGAAGCAGAAAGCTTTTGTGAAATGGGAAGCTATTGTATACTAGAACACTTTGAATAATGTCTATTTAACGAATGCAAGATGGGAAAGCTCTGTTGAACAAGATTTGTACAGGGTAAGGAAAGCTGTGTGAGAGTCAAGTAATATCTTGAATTGATGAGGACACTGGCATAAGTTTTAATTAATGTTCAAGTTGTTTGAATAATCCAACCAATAGGAATGTTCAATTTTAATGTTTTCCATCTATAAGATTCCCAAAGAGTACCAATGATGCTGTTATTATCTACACAACCCTTGATCCAAATTAATTTCCAGTTGGCCTCTTCAATTATCCAAGAAAAGTTGTTACTATAAATCACAATAATATTCTACTTGAACTTCATCAATAATGAATTAAAAGACTCTCTGAACTATAAATATGTATATTCGATCATATCTCCACTACTAATATGTAGTCATCAATGGCATAATTTGTGATAAGTAAAAAACAGTCCACTCATGGATGTCGGCCAACAAGCTCACATTAACCATTAAAATACCTATATTTTGTTTGGAAACAAATCATCTAACCAAATACACTTTTGGATAGATAATGTAAACATTTATAATAAAAGTTAGAGGAAAACTGTTAGGTTCATGTATGGACAAGAAACAGGATTCTTAGTGCATTTGCCAAATGCCTCAAAAACTGTTGGTATACTTTTCAAAATCAGATACTATGTCCTTCCAATCTGCTCTCCTCAAACTAATTTATCCTTATCTAATAAGGATAAATTTATTATCCTTATGGGGGGGTTTATTATCACAAATCCTTAAGGTGTGATCCTTAAGGTGTGATCCTTAATTTATTATCCTTAAGGTGTGATTTATTATCACAAATCGACTTGAGAATGGTCCAGGACGGACCGAAACGTCGTCGTCCCTTCAATTTCTAGTGTGTGGTCTGGTCAACATCCTTATCTAACTTGGAGTATCTGTGTATCGGGTTTAACTGCTGCAAACAACCCACCATCAACTGGTAAAAATTGGCTATCAGAATTATAATAAATACTATTTCAGACAACACACAGCCCCAATGTTCAAATCCCTAAACATTCGCTCCAAAAATTCTTTGTGCCATATATGCTTACAAAGCCTTATTCCTCAATACTAACCATGTTTTGAAACTGTTCCTAGATTGTTGTTATAGAACCCATGAACATGATACTAGAAATAAATATATCTAATATTCCTAACACACCATGCAAATATAGGGACCAAAATATATTGAACTCCCTGATGAAGCAAATAATTGCTCAATCTATACCTTTATCAGACGTGGACGTACCTAATTTCCTCACCAGAGTGAGGACTCTTGTTATCTTGTGCTACCAACTCTGCTTATTCTTTATTATGTAGTAATATAATTTCTCATTATCACCATATTACTATTTTAATAAGATAGTAATTATGTTAATTCTAATTTTTAAATTATGTGTGTGTTACTAATTTTATTTGTTGTTTTAAGATTGTTTCACCTTGAAACTTAAAATTCACCGCAAATGCTGTATTTGCTATAAAATTAGGCTGAAATGCTGTGTGTGTGTTGTTGACTTTGCAATATGGATTGTTTATTCACCAAAATATGTACTGTCACATCCAATTGTACATTCTCGTATATAAATAAAAAATAAGAAAACGGTAATAATATATAAACTACTCACTGCCAACTACTGTGCTGCCACCATCCTCATCATCTTCATCAGCCGCTTGCCACAAACAATTATGATGGTAAAAAAAGTAGTAGCTGATTATGACCAACAAGGTGTATACCATACATAAGATACCAAGCAAACAGTACTTTATTACACATAAATCACAATAGCATGATGCATCAAATGAACAAATCCACAAGGGCCTATTTGTTCATCTGTCCGTGTGAGGGCAGATTAACTCCCGGTTGCAATTTTTTTACCGTGTCGTGGTACAGTCGACGATTAAGGCGCATCTGGGATCCTCTCTTGGTCATAGGTTCGAACCCTCATCACGGCCCTTGTGGATTTGTTAAAACATTACTTTGCATATTACGTTCCTTGTGTATTTATTCATTTGAAAGATGGAAACTGACTATCAGTTGCACTGCTGTCATTTTATTTACTAGGCACTCTGGGGAAAGGACACTACTTATAAATAAATATTGAAAATGGATGGAAACAGTACCACATTATTTGCAGTAGTTAAAAATGTAAGCTGCATCATTTCATATTCATAACTCGGCAACAAAGGTTAGCTTAAAAAGAGCTTTGGTACAACAGATTTATCACGTTAATGAGGATGCTTGCTCGGTGTTCGAATCCGTAGGTTTTCCCGCGGCTCCTGGCAGTCCTTCCGGTTCTTTTTGCGTCTTCGTCGTTATGCTTCGCTGTCTGTTAGGGTGGTGTTGTCCTTTTTCTCAGGACCGTCATCTTATGCCTAACACTGTTGCCTCGTATCGTGTGGCGCTGACGGGTGGATGGCCGGCGCAGGGGTCTGGGGCTCCCCCTTCCCCTTCCCAGGGAGAGGGGAGCTGTGCAGACAGTGGTGCGGCGATGTGTGACATCATGCTCGTTTGCTCATTCCTTTGTGGGGAGTTCTATCCACTTGTTTGGCTTTTGGTTGCAATTTTCACCATAATAGCAGTCGATGGCAGATATAGAATGCTTCCAACCACACAGGGGTTTCTATAGGCCATTGTTCCCCATGCCTCTCTGAGGGGGCCAGGTTCTGGCTCGTGGTCCCTAGTAGGCCCACAGAACTCCATACACATGACTGATGCCAAAGTCTGACATTAGCATATCAGCCTGGATAAGCTCCGGGGAGCCTCCGGGTCTCACCCAGAAAAATGGCGTTTCATTACATTCAACGCTTTTTTTTTTACTATAACTGATTGAATTCATATGTCCATATCCATTAATAACATAATTACATTGTTATAACAGCTTTCTCATATAAATAAGTAAAATTAAACAAATTTTAAGGTATCTAGTAGCGTCTAAAGCAGTCTTGGTCACCCATAGGATGAAATACTTTATAATACTTCTCAGTACAGAAATGTAGTGCCATAAGCATTAAAAATGAAGGGCAGTAATACTGTACTGTATGTATTTTACATACATAACCTTAAAATTGCTTGGTAACTTCTGTTTTGACTGCCCGATCTAAGACCGATTGATTGATGAAGATTAAACCACCCAAGAGGTGGCACAGGCATGAATAGCCCGTGCCACGGGCTATTTTAATAGTGGTAAAATTTGTGTTCAGTAAATATATACAGTGTGCCGATCTAAAGCTTCACTGGTTTAATGTCTTAGGCATTCATATCTTAGGAAATATGTATCTATTTTGGACTGTCTCACTTTTTCATTGTTTTTCTTGATGATCATTTCTTTGCATAGGCTTCTAAAATTTATATTTTGACTGTTGGAACTCAGGAAGAAATCATCGACAGGTACTCACATAAGAGAGCAGAAACACATGGTTAGTTCACAGAATTATGGTAGATCCAGTTATTTCAACTGGGAATTACAGGTGTTTCTGACACTCAATATGTTTGATATAATTTGTTTCTATATTTATTTTTTTTTTTGTTTTTGTTTTTTACATTTTTGCACATTTACTTTGATGTATAGGTTATATACCTTATAATCAATCCTATTAATCATTCACTTTTATAAACCTTATTGTTATAATCATTCACTTTTATATACCTTATTGTTATAATCATTCACTCTGTATGTTTGTCAAAATAGGTCTTTGATTTTAATTTTTTGCTATATGCAACATGTAATTTAAAAATTAAACAAATTACTCAGTTCTTAATAAAACCATTATAAATATAAGCAGACGACGAGTCATAATAACATGGCTGAAGATATGATGACTAACCCACACATCAGAATATAAATAAACGACAACATTTCGGTCCATCCCGCACATCAAATCGCGAGATCAACTTGATAATGGTCCATCTTGATAATTATCTTCTCATGACTACATAATGGTCCAGGACGGACCGAAATATTGTTGTTTCTTCATTTCTGATGTGTGGTTTTGTCATCAACTATAAACAAAAATAAAAAAAATTATTCACATCCCACTGTTCTACCTTATGACAAATCTACCATAAAGGTTGAGTTAAACACTGTCAAACTTCTTCAGTTATGTAATATTATAGACACTGAACTGTACTTGGGATTACATATTTTGACTTTGAAGTCCAAGCTGTATAAATGCAAAATGTTCTGGAATATCTTTCTACTAGTAATATAGCTATATAGAGAGAGGATTCAGCAGTTCTTGTTGTTATTTGCTAAAACATGATGGATGATTTTCCAATATTTTATAGACAAACTGGCCAACAACAGCACAGTAGTAACTAAGGCCTGCTACCGCATGCCTCATTATATTTATTTTCACAAATCTTGTGAGTATGGGTAAATACACTAAGATTTTTGATATTATAAACGTTCTTTTATACTAAAAGTTATCTTTTGTTTACAAAAAAGACCAGATCCTTCTCAAAATAATGAGCAGAGGTGATGCATACTAATTTTTCCTAATATGTAAACACATGCAACTAATTGTTTAAATAAATTAATGTCAAAAGTAAAAACAAAACTTGAAGACTAGGCAATATTTATAAACAATTTACCTTATATAACAGAAAATTGGAATCAAGGCCCACTGAAGGCTTTGGGAGTGCAATAATAATGAACCAAAATATATGAAACCATTTAGGTTTCTAAGGTTATCCAGCACCAACATAGGATGACAAAAAGGATTCTTTAGCAGTCAACATCTAATTCTGAAAACAAACCAAATTGCTCCTTCATAGTTGCACAGATGCCTAGTCAGCCAAGTTTCTTTAGTGGTAAATATCATTTTCTATTAAAAGAACAGTTTATATATATACATAATTACATAATGACTAAATGACTAAACTGCCTTTCTTTTGTTTGGATATCTACCTAAAAAAAACTCCACAGCATTACATAAACTATAGTAACAGAACAAATGTCTTTAGTGGCAGATATCTACTCTTATACAGTAATTTATCTAAATAAAAAATAAAAGCCAATTTGGCTATATTTTAATACTGTTAAGTAAGATGGTGCTTGCATTGGGATCATCACAAGTTGTATGTACTTGAGAGTGAGGATCCAAATTGCACCAAGCAGTGACGAAGATTCCAGTACTGCTTCATGTTTAAAGAAATATACAGCATGTGAAACTTCTTAATTATGCATAACAATCCCTGATTTGTGACTACTGCAATTCACCTTTGGTGCAGTACAAGGAAAATTTGAATAGATAAGAGTGGAACGGGTCTTTTTATTTATATTATTATAAAAAATGAACTTATAATACTATTAATACTCGAGGCTCATTATCAATACTGTACAGTATTAATGCAGAGAATAACTCTCGAGAGTCATATTTTTTTCCCCACCCCCCAAGACAGTGTTCTTAATATTGGCAGTCACAACAGCACTACTGTGGTAAACATCTTCAGTGTCAGTCAGCTGTAAGGTGGTATTTTAGGAACAGATCCATGATCTTAGTGTTTGGAGTGGAGGCTACAGCTACCATATAGCTGTATTATATATATTATTACAGTACTGTATTATATATATTATTACTGTACTACCTTATAGCTTCCACCATGCTCAACTATAAATTTATGTTGCTTAAAGAGTAACGTATCAAAATTATTTTTTCGCTAAGGGCTAAAAATGGATAATTTGATAATAAGATAACTTGGTGACTATCTGGACTGCCTTTTACCACCCTTCCTGAGGCTCACTTATGACCAATTTATATGAATAACTAGTTAGAAGGTTATGTAGCTATAAGTCAGTTACTACTGACAGCCATAAATTTTGGGATGTGCTTTTTGTTCATTTTATATTGTTAAATCTGTATTTTAGAAACTGAAGATGTCTAAAAGATCACAACAGTGAAACAAGGTATCAGTCTTCCCTTAAATTGTGAGAAAAAGTTAGGAATGTGTCACAAATGTCAACATGCCTAAGAAAATACCATGGTGCATCATAAGTTTCAACATGCACCCATTTCAGCCCATCCTCCTAAGGTTTCCCAATGCCAAGAAAACTGTCAAGTTAAAGTGTCCTCTCCTAACCTACCAGAGGGCGCAAAACAGAAAACAGGCCAGTACATTACTTTCGTGAGCCGCTTCTATTTTCTAGTACGACAATTTTTGGCCATATGTAACGCATACGCGCGAAATGCGACGTTCTTTGTAGGACAGGTTGCCCAGTTACACTTTTTAGGATGGACATTCCATCCAAGAAGGCTACATGTAGTACTGTAGTGCCAAACTTCAATATATGCACAATTGAAAAATCTTGCCAATAGGATGTATGCATTTGTTAAATAACAAAAAAAAAAAAAGGTTGCAATAAAATAGAAAATTTTCGAGGGATGTTCATTTCAACTGAAGGAAATTGCACTGAAATATCTACAGTATTACATAAAGGTAGTAGCTTTAATTAGTTTTATAGCTAGACCACACATGATTGCACTAGATATTGCAAGGGTGCCGGTAGTACAGTCAAGTTCAGTCACGATGCACAATAAAAAATTTCGGGATCGAATCACAGCAGGACAGAAATGGTTGGGCACATTTCCTTTCACCTAATGCCTCTGTTCACCTAGCAGCGAGTAGATACTCAGGAGTTAGTCAGCTTGTTGTGGGGGTTGCATCCTGGGCAAGGTCAGTAATTCCGCCATGAAGGGGGGGGAAGGGGAAGGACCACGATATAAGTCTACCGATTATGAATACACTTTGGCTTCCTGTCCCCCAACACAATGAATTACTGTAATTATATTATATATTTTCACCATGCCTTTAACCTTGACTCGTTCAATATTGCTTTTCAGTAATACAAACTAATCATGTCATGTGCTGCTTGATCACAGACTAGTAATCACAGTTATTCAGAGCTTCTGATTAACCTTCCTATAGTATTAACACTATAATGTGCTAGTAATATCTCTCCTAAATTCAAACAGTATTGTAGTGAAAATACTATGCATGTTATCTTCACAAAACGTAATACTGTAGTTTATACTGTCCCTGTGATATAAACTTGTCTAAGGTACAATGATGAGATATAAAGAGGTGCATCACAAAGTAAAAACATTTGGCAGTATTTATTTCTCTCGCTCTCTTTGTACTAGAAAAAAGTAGCTTGAAATTATGAAGCACAAAGTTTATGAGCAGTGGACCCGCCATTAGCGCCTACTGTTATATTAGAGGTGGATTATAATATATTTGATTAGTTTACAGTGTATGATGTATCTGTGAAAGGGAATATGAAAATCTCATCTATATATAGACCATGTTCTATACACTAGCAAAGACTGCACTGCTAGACATTCAACAGCAGAGTTAAAAGAGGATGCAGGTACAAACCTGCATCAAGGAGACAGTACAAGATTTAGTTATTTGGAGAGCCACTGAAGAACACCTGCAGGTGTAGTAAACAATCAACAGTGCACAGCACCTCACAAAAGCCACATACAGACTGTAGCACAACAGAGATTTTAGTCAGCTACCTGCAAGCTACCGTATAAAGCACTGGCAAAAATACCGTTGGGAAGCCATATTGTCTAGCTCAGCTAACACTTGATATTCTTAGCCACACAAATAGTAGCAAGATGGGTAAGGGGAGTATCTGATTTGTGCATGTAGTTTAAACCATACTAAAAACTCTCATTGTGAAAATATGCCTTGATGCAACAGCAGCTCATTTTTAGCAACAGTTATCTCAGTTATTTGTTAATTTGACTTGCCCGAAACGCTACGCGTACTAGTGGCTGTACAAGAATGTAACAACTCTTGTATATATCTCAAAAAAAAAAAAAAAAAAAATTCTGAATTTACCCAATATGGGTAAAATTAAATGTAGTACATAATAAGTAAATCATATAATGTCTGCTCACTAGCTATACTTATGTTTGGTTAACTTATGCTATGGCTATACTTATGTTTGTTATGTTAACTTACTTATGTTAACTTATGTTTGGCTATACTTATGTTTGACAGAACTGATAAGTTAGGTTTCATAACACTACAAAAATATCAAGGCATGACTGAAAATATCACAAGGAAAACTCATTGTAAATGTGTTTCGTCTACATAAAAATATGTCAACAGCTACACATGTGAGTATACTGGTAGCTTTGCAGGTTAAACTCAAGAGAAGATCTGATATAGCTGTTGTACCGGGTATTTGATTAAACCAGATTTTATAAAAAACTATTAATACTTTATTTGTAAAAAGCGTAATCGCCAACCACCTACTTCTCCCCCAATCTACTAATACTAAACTAGGTTCTAAGAGTTTTCTGACTCCACCTGGTCCACTCATTCTATTGCACTCATGGATTTAACATTGGTACCTTTTAAAGTCCCATTGTCAAGTTCCAAAGCAATTTTGTTTTTAAATACTGTATATAACAATACAAGTCAAGAGTCTAAAACACAAATCCTTAAGTCTATTATCTCACTAATATATCTGAATACAGACATGTTTCGAGGAGTTAGAAGGAACTCGTCCGTCAATACACCTATGAGGATGGTCAAAGAGAAAGTGGCTTGAGGGATTACAGCACACAGGCTTTAGGCTTGAAGACTTGTGATCCAGAGACCTAAAGCCATGATCTTTTGACCGCTTATCATGTATGGCACTCAAACTTTGTTGAATTAATCTATTACTACATTAGGAATTTACCAACATCAAGTAGCTACTCAGGGTACCAAGTGATATGTGCCAAAAAACAGCAGCCATTACTGTTTAGGACAGCTGTGGTATAACCCTGCATAAGTGTTGTATTTGTGTCAGTTCAAACATACATAGAAAATAGAGTAAATCCAAACAACATGTAATCTCTAGTAATCACAGTAATCTCTACTGTGAAAGATTACTGCTTTTGAAAATGGCTGTCTTTCATCAGTTTCTCTTGGCAGTGATTCATACCAGTTTAAAAAAGTCAAAATATTTTCTGAGTTCCATAGATTTTTCTGACTTCTGCTTGGTAACTGAACTGAAGAACATTTTCCTACATCTTGGTAGTGCTAGTGTCCCTGGTAGCAGTTTCCACCTCTACGTGAATCTCTCCACCATTCAGGATTTTACCATTGGTAATAGAGGAGTTCTGGGGAAGAAAGGAATGGTTAATAATTAAAATCAGATCAATAAGAGTACAATAAGCTATGTGTTAATAAATTTGCTACAGAGAAAACATAAAATATATTTTTCTGTGGGGAGCCCCCTTTAGCTCCCTGGAGCTATTAGACTGATATATACTATATAAGTCTGGGGCTTCAGTCAATAGAGTTCTGCCTACCGAGGACCACTAGCCAGAACATAGCCCTCTTCAGAGAGGCGCAGGGAGCAATGGCCCTAGGAAAAACCCCTTGTATTTGGGGGTATTAAATCTGGCATCAACCAGGATTAGGCACCCAGAGCGAGTTTACAGGTTGTTCATTGCCCCGTGTCTCAGGGTGACAATTACTGGTTTTGCCTCTGTTATGCTGCTTATGGAGGTCGCTGAAACCTTTGACCCAGGGTCGTGCAGGTCTTGTTCTCCAGTTATTCTTTCTTCTTCAGAAGATCCTTGGGGTCAAGCGACTGTCGCATTGCTTGGTTGGTTTTAGGTTCTTGCAATACGCTAGGTTGGTTGCCCCTTTCGAGTTCCCTGGGACTGCCCCCTTCTGGTTAGGTCAATCTTAGCTACCTATGTGCTTTAATATACTGTACCTACAATTTTCTCTCATCTTCTTTTTTTCATTCCATATAACTGTTATCATTTTTTTTTCTATAAATTTTGCAAGTATTTACCTACTTAAAATTTTCTTAGATTAAGGACCTGCCTGAAACGCTGCGCGTACTAGTGGCTTTACAAGACTGTAATTACCATATTATGTATCCTCACATTCCCAATGTACCTTCTTGTATATGCATAAATAAATAAATAAATAAATAAATAAACTTGGGGGTGTTGGTCGTTTCGGCCTTGGTTCAGTCCATGCCCCTGGGTCCTTTTCCCTGCTGTTGTGGTTCCTCTGTCTCCCCCCCCCCCCTTCTCCTTCCTGCTGCCTGCTTCCTAATGTCTGCAGGTTTCGGAGTCGGGACAGGGTTTAGTTGGGGATGAGACTCAGGTGGCTCCACAGGCTGCCCCATTCGTTGCGGGTACGGAGGCCTTTAAGCATGCTCCTCCCGCCGAGGCTTCTGGGCCTTACCAGCAGGCCCCCTCTTCTTGTTGCCTTTGTCTTGGACTCTGTCTTTTCTTCTAGGGTGATGCGTGGGCGTGGAGGGCGACTCTGCCCTGGGGCCTCTGTTGGGGGTTCCCGAGTTTGAACTGCAGGGATTCTCTTCGGTTCTTGGCGCTCTGGGGCTGGTCACTTTAGGTATCTCGTCTGCTGGATTCTCGGAGTTTAGCTCTCCATGTGGTTCACATCTGGGGAGTGTCCAACTTCCTGGTGGATGGCCTGTCGCAGTTCATTCCTCTGTCCATGGAATGGACAGCCGATTCCTTCAGTTGGCTCTGCCGGACATACATGCCCCCAGCGGTGGACTACTTTGCATCGGCGTGGTCCCAGCATCTCCCGATATATGTGGTGCCCTTCCCTGACTGCAGTGCTATTGTGGTGGATGCTTTTTGACAGGACTGGTCGAGGTGGGGTTACTTATACAGTATCTCTTTTTTCCGGTCCAGCTGGTGCTTCGGGTTCTGGCTCAGTTGGAGTCTTCCCACGGGAGAGTGGTCCTTGTGGCCCCGTGGTGGCAGACCCAGTCTTGGTTTCAGGTGCTGCTTGCTCGGTGTCCAAACCAGGGCTGTTTTCCGCGGCACCTCCTCCTATTCCAGCAGCGTGGGCCAGTCCATTAAGTGGCTGGTTCGATCTACTCCTCCGCTCTTCGTGTCTGGTCCTTTTGATGTGGGTGTATCACCTCTTGTTGTGATCAGGCGGCTTCATTGAATGTGTCCCACCTGCAGTTTTCATCTCGACGACAGTATAGGGGTCTCTTGGACATTATTTTTACCTTTTCCTCTCTCTCTTTGTAGGTTGTCTTCTCTTTTTGTTCAGGTTGTCTTGTCCTTTCTTTCTTGGCTCTTTCAGGACCGTCATTTTATGCCTAATTCTGTCGCTTATCATGCGGCACTGGCAGAGCCGCTCCAACTTGCGTTCTGGGTGGATGTCTCTTCTGCCCCCATTCCGTAAGCTTTCTCGTGCTTTGTTTCGCCTATGGCCTGCTCATGCGGCGCCTGAGCCTGTGTGCCTTGGCTTCTGTGGCCGTGGACGCGCTATGGGTTGATCCAATTTCCCTTGTTTCCTGGTCCTGGGATCCGGTCTTTCATGTCGTTCTCAGTGTTCTTAAGTCTAGCCAGTCTACCTTGTAGCCGTGATGTTCGTAAGTTTGCTGCTCTGACCGCTGTGTTTGGGAACATGTCTTGGGCTGACATTCAGGCACTGGAGTTTTGGAGGTCAAACAGGGTCCTGGCTGCCCATTATTTGATGAATGTTCCTGGTTCCAGTTGTTCATGTGTTGCCTTGGGTCGCAGGTTGCAGCCAGTTGTCTCGTCTTTAAATTGAGGTACGTGGTACGGCCGCCTCCCAGGTAAATCCCCTTTTTACTTGTCTTTGGTATGTAGCTCCAGGAAGTCGAAGGGGCTCCCCACAGAACACCAGCATTGAATGTAATGAAACACCAGTTTCTGGGTGAGCCCTGGAGGCTCCATGGCACCCTCCCTCTCTCTGGTCGGCGGTTTCGTTTAGTTTTTGATGCTCAGCCTCCGAACTGAGGTGTGGGCAGCCAGCACTGGGGGGGACGAGGGTGGGGGGGGGGGGAGCTGCATGGACAAGCAGCGTGGCAGCAGTGAATGACGTTTGCATGTTTCCTTTGTTTTCTTTTGGAGAGTTCTGTTTCTTTGTTTGGCCTTGGGTTTTTTGCAATTTCCTACCAAGTGAGGTTTGTTTTGAAATTTCTACCTTTCTGGGTGCCTAACCCTGGTCGATGGCAGAAGGAATACCCTAAAATACAAGAGGGTTTTCCTAGGACCATTGCTCCCTGCACCTCTCTGAGGGGGGCCAGGTTCTGGCTAATGGTCCCTGGTAGGCAGAACTCCATTGACTGAAGCCCCAGACTAATATACAGTACTGTAGCACATATCAGTCCGATAGCTCCAGGAAGCCTCTGGGGCTCACCCAGAAAATGGCGTTTCATTACATTCAATCCTGTTTTTTTGTATATTTTTTATGTGAGGCAAGTGTATAGGTGACCACTTAGTGGTACAGGATGCAGGACTCGGAATAAAATATTTATGAATCAACCCATGGAGACTTGCGTTACTATTTAATTAAAGTAAAATTGGGGAAGTAAACAAATTATTTTTTAAATACAAAATCAGAAATTTAAAATTAGGTCATGAAGAAATAACTGCAGACACTGTTGTAAGCCGACCAAGAGTCCCAAACAAGGCCCAGTCAAAGTTGAACTTTGGATGGAACCAACTGGGACTCTGCCAGCTCACCAAGAACCCAAATCTGGTGAGGTGGAAAAAAACAAATTCTTTTGTTGCTGACATGCGGACCAATTGAGAACCTAAACCAGCCAGTTGTTCAGGTAGGCAAGCACACAAACCCTTAGAATGTGCAGCCAGGACAAAATCATCCATGCCAATCTGGTAAACTCAAGGGAAATTAGATTTAACCCAAAGGGAAGAATCCTGAAATAGTAAGCCTGATGTTCCACCACAAAACCTAGCCAGTCCCTGAACCTGGCATGAATAGGGACATGCCAATGTGCGTCCTTGAAATTCAGGGACACTATCCAAGCGCCAGCCTGTAAAACCAGGCACCCTTGAGCCAAGGGGGTCATGCAGTGGGTAGGAAAAATAATGTAGGAATTTAAACACAAAAGATCGAGGAGGTACCATAGGCCTGCCGAGTCCCTTTTTGGGAATAGAAACAACCAGAACATCCACCAAAGGAATGAGGTCAGCTTGACCATGCACAAGGTCATCTAACTCATAATGACTCGATGCCAAGCTGGGGAGAATATCTGAGCCGAAATCTCAATCCCAAAAATGGGGAGAGACCAACCATGTCCACTGCAGATTATGTAAAATGACCCAAAAGGCCAATGAATCATGGGGACCACGAGCTGGGAAAATGAGTGAGATGCTCACTTTTGGCTATGTCAAAAGGGTAAACTATGTCAAAAGGGGGTAAAGGGTCAGTGCTAACCATTAGTAAAACCACCATTCCGCAACATGTCGTTGCGATGTCTAGCAGAAAAGGAATTCACAAAAGGAAGCGCAATGGCCTGGGTATCTGACTCTCTGAGAACCTATCTCAGTCAACAACAGGCAAGGTCCCACCCCTACCAGACTGCCTCCAAGTGGGGGCAGAACCCACTGTGTTCTGTGTTATGGCAGAACCCAAGAAGGTTAATAGGCCCACAAATGGTTAATAGGTTAATAGGTTAATTAACCCACAAATGGTTAATAGGCCAATTGGAGAAGACCACTGCAAACTGAACTTGGGATACTGTATCCTCTGGAAAGAGAAGAGGCGAGAAAGTTGAGGCGGATGAAATGAAAAGGCACCAAGCCGATTCTAATGAACAGGCAAACGCAGCCAGTTCACATGAGAGGTGAGCCAAGAAAAAAGCCTCCACCACCTCCACATGGAGTAGGGCGAGCACTTTGAGCAAGGCTGAAAAGGAAAGGAACCAAAGGTTTCACAAAAATATCAGCCTGAGCCATTGAAGGGAAAACACGGAAATACAGCAATTCTGAGATACCGAATGGGACCAAGAACTGAACCCGAGGGGGACCAACCATACCCATAAATATAAAGAGGAAAGCAAAACACCCTCCAGAGGTTCCAAGGTTCAAGTAGGGTGGAAAAGCACTCATGGACACCATTCCTTGGGCTTTGCCTCAAGCCCAGAAGGCTGCCATGAAGGCTCTAAGGAAGAACCGTAATCCTCGTCCAACAGAAATGGGTCTTCCAAATGAGAACACTGGGAGTGGGGTGGAGGATTCAACTGCAGCCACTGTAGATGTGTAGAAGACTATCCCTGGAGGCTACCCCAAGCTACTCCACGCTAAAACTTGCCTTGACTCTGAAACTCAGATGTGGACGAAGCAGATACAGGCTTGGGGAAAGATAAGAAGGGCAAAACACACTGGCAGGAGAAGGAAGAAAGGGTGTGGATTTACTTAAGGTGGAAATCATCAACACATCCAGTTCCGGGTCCCTAAACACCATAGGAGCCAACTCCAGTGCATCCAAACACAATTATGCAAATGCCTATCTCTGTCAAACCTAGCTTCCAAATTGACAGCTGCCTGAAAAAGCTTCTGCATTGGTAGCTGAATCAGGCAAAGTGGAAATCGAGAGGGAACAATCCGCACAAGAATCAGAGCTGTAGGTGTTGAGATAGCAATCATCCTTCAAACTCAAATATGTAGAGTGTGGGCTCAATGGGATGAACCAATCATGCCAAAGACCCAGGAGGGCAGCCAAAACAACCCAGCTATTCGTGGTGACTGCAGAGTGTTGTATAAGCAAATACACAAGCTACAGCATGAGGCTTGTGTGACAGAACACACCTGTAAGAGTTATGTACCAGTTACACAACTGTTACAAAACTTGTGTAACAGGTGTGTAACAGTACACCCCACAACCAACAGTACACCCCTCTAGCCAAGGGCCTAAATAGAGGACTCAAAATTTAGTGAAAAGCCCTAAACAAGGCTCTCCACCCAGCTGGTCTGGCCTCTCAGGAGAACTACCAGACACATCAGAGAGATATCTGTCAGTGCAGGGCCAGTGCCAGCAACCATCCTGGCAAAGGAACCAAAACACATGCAGCTTGAAGCACAGCAAAGCTGGATAGAAAATATGCACTTCAACAAAATCTAAAATACTGTATAGATGATAATACAAGACAAATGGCCCCTGCAGGAACAAGTCCAATGACATCTGGCACTTTGCTCGAAGTAGCAGGGCTTGCTATGTCTGGAAGCTGTGTCTACCAGGAATCACAAAAGAACCACAATGAAGATGTGCAGAAACTAGGCTGCCTTGTGTTGGCATTCAGAACTATGATTTTCCAACTAATATTGAATGTTTCTCTTGTTCTGTGTAAATTGTTTGTGGAGTTGTTTAGTGTTTTCGAGGCTTTGATATTTGTTAACCCCCTAGTTGTCTGTAGAACTTCGCTAACTTTCTGGATACTTTCCTGGTGTGGCAGCGAATTGTCACTTGCTCCCTGCACCTCTGTGAGGGAGAAAGGTTTTTGGCTCTGAGCCCTGGTAAGCCAAACATAACTCAGGCATTTGATGTGACCATTTGCATAGAACAATCTCAATGAGATAGTTTCAGGGAGACACCAGGGGCTTCCCCAGAAAAGTTATACAGCATCTCCACGACAGGTCAAAATGAATTACGTATATTGAAAATGGATCAGGACAATTAGTAATGTTAGTGTCTCACCACGCCCTTGAGGAGCGTTGGGGGCTCATGCAGGAGAGATTCGGTAGGGTCGGTGTCATGCTGGCGGGTTACCAGGGGTGTGAGATCTGCCGCCTTCTCCACGTCGTTGGAGTAGTTCTCAGCGTTGGCCTCAGCATCCATGGCCTTCAGTTCACCTTGACTCCAGTGCTCTACTATGGCAGCAGTGTAGCAGTCTCCCAACATGTTGTTAGTTGTACGGAAACGATCTCTGCAAAGAGAATGAATCTCATTATATATGTATAGAAATAGTATTTAAGACAGCATGATTATAACTTACTGTATGAATGAATTTTTTAACAATAACTGGACTGCTTGATACCTGCTTGATCTTGACAAAAATAAAATAACCTTTATCATAGGTAATTAAGAAATACATTACAGTACAGTACTGGTAATTTATAATATTTATTTAAATATGGTAATAGGGTCCAGTTATTAAAAGAAACTCATTCTATGATAGTCACCTCAAAAGTAGTCTACAAGTCATCATCCTGGACTCATCATATGCGTTTCATTAATTGTATTCCATGTCTTTGCACCCTTTCCAGTTTATTGATATGCTTCTCCAAATATGGTCACCATACAACTGCTACATATTAGTTTGGGTCTCACGAATGTCATGCACAATTCCTTAGTATTTCACAACCCATTTATTTAGAAGTAATTCTTAAGTTGGAAAGTGTAGCATAGGCTCTTTGCTTGATGCCCTTTATGTGGCCCTCTAGTGACAGTTAATTATCCAGAACCACTTCTAGATCTCTTTCTTTGTCAAAGTTCTTTTGCATTTTTTCACATAAACTGTACATCGCATGTGACCTATTTTCTTATATTCTACACTCCATAATATGACATTTATTACACAAAGAAATCACATTAATGTGATATATCAAAGAACAAATCCACAGGAGCCTTGACAAGGGTTTGGACCTATGTGCGGAGTGTTCCCAGACACGCTCTAATCAACTGTACCACGATATGGTCAATTATGATTATGACTGTTTATTACATTGATGTTATGTTATTATCCAGTTGATTATAACATTTATTCATATTGAATTCCACTTGCCACCTAAATGTAGTTACTAGATGAGAGCTACTCTCGTGATGTCCCACCTTCCCAGCACTCTGTCATATATGCTTTGGATGTTTTTGCATGTGTATGTGAGAATGCAGTACACCATACTGTATTTTAATTAGATTGTATTGTTCTGAATTGTATTGTCCATGTCAGCATTTACAAAGCATTACAAAGGCACTGATACTCACACCAGCCAGTCGATGGCAAAGAGGAGGGAGACATCTTCCGCAGGCAGATTGACAGAGGTGAGCACGATGAGGATGAGCACCAGAGCTGCACTGGGCACACTGGCACTAGCCACACTGGCGGCTGTAGCCGTCACTCTGAACATAGAGAAATTGTAAATAAATTATTCATAAATTCATTTCATTCTTTTGATTTCACTATGCATTTAGTTTTTTGAGAAATTGTCACTATCATGGTTTACTGAATACTACTACAGTTTAGCATGAGGTTTACAAGAATATTTGCTAGATAGTGTGTGGGGGCTACAGGGTACTACTGCAATATTTCTGGGCATATTCCTTCCTATGACTTATTGAAGATTTGGATATAGGATGACCAGAGTTCAAGTCAAGTATTCATATCATATGCATCATTTCCACAAGGGCCTTGATGAGGGTTCGAACCTATGCACCGAATGTTCCCAGAAGCATAATTCTATTATCATTCTAGTCAACTGTACCACGACATGGTAAAATAATTGCAACCTGGAGTGCTGCTGCCCCCACGAGGATCCTGAGGTTTCCACTGGAGCCTAACTGGGGTTTCACACCATTTCCCCACCATGATATGTCATAATTTACCACCATAATATATCATTCACACCATGATATATCACATTATTGTGATTTCTGTGTGTATTGAAGTACAGGTATCTGAATCTGACATCCCGTCAGAGGTAGAATTATTTGGTTAACAGAGCCCGAGTGCATGGTGGGGAACTGTGTGAAACCCCAGTTAGGCTCCAGTGGAACCCTCGGGATCTTCGTGGGAGCAGTAGCACTCCAGGTTGCGATTCTTTTACTGTGTCATGGTATAGTTGACTAAAACGTGTCTGGAAACACTCAGCGCATAGGTTCAAACCCTCATCAAGGCCCTTGTGGATTTGTTCATTTGATATATCACGTTATTGTGATTTCGGTGTATATACATCATTCTTATTTCTGCCATAGCCCAACCTTGCTTATATTGCATCTGATATATCATGTATATCATCCTAAAGTTTTAGGTTGGAATATTCCCATTATCGCACACTTTTGCGTAATTATTCTAGTCAACCACATACAGTACTTCTGCAGCACTCTGTAAGCTGCATTTTGACACCAGAGAATGCAGCACATATACTGAGACAAGATGATTAAACATTCATTTATCAGGCATTATATGTGCTTATTGTATAGTTCTAGCAGAATGACAATACAATTCACAATATTCCAGTTACAAGAATATGAAACAGTTATAGTATGTTGAGTGATTATGTATTTGCAATTCTTTAATTAATCATGATAAAATTTCGGCAATATTGTACATGGGAACAAAATAGTTATTCACCATGTAATTCTTAAATGAAGAACCACAGAAAGTAGTACTGAATAAACTAGCCTTTGAAACTCCCATAATACTTTATTCATGTTAGCTTTAGGCAATGATTCACATCAGGTAAAAACGAAAACTATTTAATCTATTACTGTATGACAACAGCTAGTCTTAAAACACATTGAACACCTGAGTTACAAAAAGTAGGCAACTTACATGATAGTGGCATATTCTCCCACAGAAAGGGGAAGTTCATTCATCTGAGCAATAAACACTGTGCCAACAGATACAAATAAAGCTGTGCCATCCATATTGACAGTGGCGCCGATTGGAAGCACAAAGCGGGAGATCCGTGGATCGACGCCACATTTATCATTCATGCACCGGAAGGTGATAGGCAGCGTAGCCGCCCTGTAGGAGGAATAAGTGTTAATACAGGACCATGATGTTGGGGAGTGTCATTAACGACCACCCAGAGATACACCCTGCATGACTGGCGCCGCTATTACAGGGGTTAGCCAACATGATCGATCAACACTTTACTCACCCACACTGGCCGGGAACCGGCACTATCTCTGAAATAAACAAACAGACTAGGTTGTGCATGTGTGACTCTGACTGAAAGTGACGGGTTTAGCATTATGGGAGCTGGGGTGGGTGAGGGCCTGTAAGATTTCAGCACAAGAGGGAGCCACTTACCCAGCTGCTGACACTCACTGCTCTAATCCTCTCTGCCAGCCCCGGTTGACTCGCTCCTGCAAATGTAGCTAGAGTGCTAGGTTAGCTTTGCACTCTGCAACGTAGGACAAAAAAACGTTAACATTACATGACAAACCTGACTAGCATATCTGACAGCAGACTTAACTTTCACTGTGGTCAAGGATTTTAAATTTACCGGAGGACGAGGTCAAATATTATGTTAAGTGTGTATATTTACTTGATGAAATATTATTTTACTGCAAAATATATGTATTCAGTTTGTTACCTCATAAAAGCAATCATTAATTAAGAAAATTTCATGCACCATAGGTTAGAAAATATTGCAGCCAATGGTTCACACTGGGCATTGCCAGGGGTTTGAGGGGGCTATATTGACTTCCATATTTGATGTATTATTAGAATAGGCCTATCATGAGTGATCATCCTCCATTAACTCACTAGACCTCTAGTATCTTTCACATGCTACACAACTGCTTATGTCCACATAACTCTGGCTCGAAGGTCCTGGTTTTCCTCATGGGGGTTAGTCCCAGGCCGCAGCTTTAACCTCCTGTCCAGTTGAACTTTCCAACACTCTCATCTGGATATGCCTGCACTTAAGACCAGATTATGAGTTGCATTTGATTTAATTTTGAAGTAAAACATGGAGCAAGTTACAGTTGTATGAACTGATAGTAACATCGCCATTGATTTGTGCTTATTAAATCCCGTCCGGTAAATTTAGTAGGGCTTAATTTACAACTTAGTGGCAAGGACAGAGGTTCTGGCATCACCATGGCTGGATCAGCTGGTTACCCCCCAGAGACAGAGACCTGTTTCCCTGTGTATCCTTTTTTCCCCCTCCCCTCCCTTTCTAGGCTAAGCTTTCTCAGATGTGACCCACTACTGTGTGTGTGATGAGTGTCAAATGAGAGCCTCTACGCACCAAACCTAGGACAGAGTCCACACAACGAGGATGAGCCTTAGCACATATGGTTGGACGGCTGGTTGACATCAGGAAGTTTCATGCACTAGCGGCTGACCCACCCCAGATACGGTAATAGCAAAACTCACAGCTGTGTTCACATGAACAGCTAGGACGCTTTTATTTCATGAAAATCAAGAAGGAAATAAGTTCAAATTGCATGCAGTTCAATGAACAAGCATGCGGTTAAGTATAGAAGAAATACATATAGCACAGTGGCTAATGAAAAGGAGGCTATCAAATGAATTTTACACACCCTGAGCAAAGTCTAAAATTGTAGAATTAGAAATGCCGTCCTCGCATTACGTGCTAAGTCATGCTCGCGGGTTTCGTGTATAGAGGAAAGGCGGTGGCGAGGGTGAGTACAGAGGGCACAGTCGAGACAGGACTCGTCGGCTCCACTTCCGTCTCCCCTCCCGCCCGCTGAAAGAAAACGGTGATGCGGCCGTTACTGGAGAGGCGACGGGCAGGGTTGTGGTCTCCTAGCACCCACCTCACGTCCTGACCACCAAGGGTAGGAGAGCAACAGTAATTCTCCAACCCTCCTGATGGAAGATGAACCCAATGGTAGACTCATATTTGTACATGATCAAAAATGAAATGTAATAATATCAACAAACTATGTTCAACCTTTCACATTTATTTACATTTTATTACATTAAATAATCTCAAACATAGCTACAGTATAATGTTTAAATTATTATATTTAAATAATCCCTGAAATATAACAAGATATAACCCAAAATTACAAAAAATCGTCATCTAGTAGTAATATAGAAAATGCAGCAGCCCGAGTGAAGATGTGGGAACAATATAATAGAAGAGCAGGCAAGAGCTGAGACAGCTGATGCTGCTCTAGTAGTCCTGCCCATTAATTTGGCTTTTACCCTTCCCCTGTGGTCTTCATATCAATTTACATATCAACAAATCCTCATGTTTGTGCTATATTGTATAATTATACAGTGTGTACTTAATCTCTAGTCAGATTAATTTCCATTGAGGAGAAACATGATCATAGCTGGGAAGGCAAGTGTCTGCCAGAGGAGTATGGCATTTGTATTTGTCCAATTTCTGACACAAAAAACCAAAGGAAGCAGATCATGGAGTTTGTGAGTAAAAGGAAAAAGCAGTAGTCGTAAGAGCAACGGCAGAAAATTTTGAAGTTCAAAATAAAGCAAATAGGATACCCCCTTTTAATGCAATTCATTTAATAATAATAATTCATTTTCTTGGGACAGGCAGCCTGTGAATATATATACATACTTTAGGCTTATATCCACATTCCCCTTTCCCTGCAAGGTCGAACTATTGACCATCCCCAGAGTACAACCCCACAACAGTTGACTAACTCACAGGTACCTATTTACTATTAGGTGAACAGAGGCATTAGGTGACAGGAAATGTGCCCTACCATTTGTGCACTGCCTGGGATTTCTAAAAGCATTAGCAATAAATTATGTACAGCGAGTAATCACACTAACGTGACTGCATCAATGAGAAATCCGTAGGAGATGTGATGAGGGTTCGAACCTATGCAGTGGGTGTTTCCACTTACATGCCCTACAGATCTTGACTAGGGCCTGTGCATGGGAACACCCATCGCATAGTTTTGAACTCTCATCACAGCTCCTATGGAATTTCTCAATAAATTATATGTTATTCTTAAGCTTTATATTGCACTTGTTAGTCCCTATTTAGATTAAACAGCAGAGTTTGACAAAGTTAATCCCAGGAATTAGAAACCTCACCTATGAAGAGATTAAAAAGCTTAATTTACATTCTTTAGAAAGATGAAAAGTAAGCAATGACAAGTTTGACGTACAGTATATAAATGAACAAGAGAGCTTGACTATCGATATATAAATAAGATTTTAATTATACACAATATGGAACAATAAATAATGGCTATAAATTGGATAAGTTTAGATTCAGGAAAGACCTGGTTAAATACTGATATAAAAACAGAATTACTGATGTATTTATGGAATAAATTACTGGGTAACATAATAGATGTTGACTGCTGGATTGTTTTGAGAATAGGGTAGACATATGCCTTATGTGAATGTGTTTAGGTGGATATAAATAGGAGCTGCTTTGTAAGAGCCAATAGGCCTTCTGCCATTTCCTTTATTATGTTCTCTGTACGAGCATTTGCTTACTGCTCTTTACTAATGGTTCATGCAGGATTGTAGCCTGGGGGTTGACTGTTGGTGTTGCACAGTTGCAGCTTATAGTTGCATGAATGGCACAAACAACAGACATTAAAATCTTTGAAGGCCAAAGCAGATTGGCTGCAGAATTTAAACAGATGCCATGACAGCACAAAGCTGCATGTTGTTGCCTCTGATTTCCCAAAATGATCACTTATTATTGAACCTACTTTAGTACAAATAAGTGAAACATGTAACATGAATATTTGTACAGTAATGGTTTCATATATTAAATTCATTTCTAATTGACTTATTAAACTAAAATCTTAGTACAATAGAAGTATTACTGGAAAACTATTTTCATTTGGACTTTAACTTGAAGCGGCTCTAATAAAGGCTTTGCATTTTCCACCTTGCATGTCATTGTCCTATTCCTGCCTATGTATACTACCTCTGTATGCATTTTGTTAGTAAAGTATTTTTGAGGATGTGTTTAAATACACATGAAAGATCTCAAATATTTAATATTTCATTTTCCTTCACAGCCATCAGTGCCATACATTTTCATATTTTATATATATATACTGTATATATATATATATATATATATATATATATATATATATATATATATATATATATATATATTATATTATAATATATATTATACAATCATACATACATGACATACAGTACTTGCATAAACCACAAGTCAATTGTATTAGGAAAACTCTTCATCTTGAATGGGTTCAAACCTTAGACCGCAAGGAGCTGAAAACCCCCTAGGAGTCCAGTACTCTGACCAACTAATCACACTGACTGTTCACAAGTCATTGGTAGTCGAGGCTATATCACGAATGACCCGACAGCACTTGGTGGTCACAAATCACAATTTGTTTTCATCAAACTAATTCACTATCTAAGGAAAACCTGAGTTTCAAATGTACGACATACTTGCATAAACCACAAGTCAATTGTATTTGGAAATTGACTTGTGGTTTATGAAAGTATGTACAGTAGTACATTTGAAGCTTGCATTTTCCTTAGACAGTGAATTGGTTTGACAAAAACGAACTGTGATCTGTGTCTGCTGAGTGCTGTCAGGTCATGGGGATATAGCCTCGGCTACCGATGACTTTTGAACAGTCAGTGTGGTCAGATGGTCAGAGTACTGGACTCGCTAGTCAGATTACAAATAATTCAAGTGCTATCGTCACTAAGTGGGTGGTCCGATAAACTGAGGCAGGGTCGCCCGTGCCACCAGGAACTATGCGCTCCGTTGACCAATACATGTATATATCAACAAATCACAAGTTGAGGCAAAGGTCGTTAGCTGAATCGAATTTTCCAATGAAAAAGGGGTCATAACTCGAGAAATGCGTGTGTGTATATATGTATATATGTATATATGTATATGTATATGTATATATGTATATATGTATATATGTATATATATATATATATATATATATATATATATATATATATATATATATATATATATATATATATATATATATATATATATATATATATATATATATATACATATATACATATATACATATATACATATATACATATATACATATATACATATATACATATATACATATATACATATATACATACATACATACATACATACATACATACATACATACATACATACATACATACATACATACATACATACATACATACATACATATATATATATATATATATATATATATATATATATATATACATACATACATACATACATACATACATACATACATACATACATACATACATACATACATATATATATATATATATATATATATATATATATATATATATATATATATATATATATATATATATATATATATATAAAACAAGGCCCCCTATGTTTGTCTGGGCTGAAATACCTGTGCCATATTTATAATACTGAAGCCAACAAATTACAAGTACTGTACCTATACTCTGTTAGTATAGCATTTACAGAATTAACGAACGATCTTTGGCTAACTCTGCAAACATTATGTCATTGATATTATTATTATTATGTTACCATTCCAAAGAGCTTCAGCTTGCAGGAAATCTTCAGCAGCAATAATAACAACTGAAAAAGTAGCCTGTTACCTTTTATCGGGTGTTGTGAAGCATCATGCTAGGGCAAGGTATTTCAAGTACAGTACTGTATATGAGGGCATGGCCCGCAGGGTAAGATGACACTCATAATTAGATAGTGTTCAGGACTTGGTAGCACACTGAGCAAATTTCATTACAAGAGTTATAACATTAGATATACTGTACAAGATGTTGTGTTCAACTCTGTCAAATCTGGGTGCCATTTCCTCACAGACAGTAAATGATAATCACCATGCCAGATGCAGTGAGATTAGGCAAAAATAAATGCAAGCATTAATGATACACTGTACAGAACATGAATAGAGGAAACAAAATATTCTACAGTGCCCAAAAATGAAAGGAGAAAATAAAATTTAATGCTTCAGGCAGAAGAGCCAAGTCCATTGTGCTTGCTCATGCCAGCGATGAAAAAAATAAAAAGAGGATGAGGACAAAATGCAGATGTGTAGGTGCTCACAGTCGATACCCGGAGCCGTGCAGCCAAGACTGGACATAGTGTCCTAACAGTCACAGCCCATTAACTAAAAGGATTGCACCTGCACTGCAAAATGGATGCCAGTACCTGCATCTCTTGTGCGAGTTCGAGGGATTAAGGTCTGAAATTGAGTCATATGTGTGGATATCCAGTTGACAGGTTATAGTCAGGGGTGTGGATGTCCAGTTGATGGGTGCAAGTCAGACAAATGTGAATGAACAATGAATGCAGTGTAAATTGAAATGGATGTGTAAAACTTCTCTATCATAACTTAACAAAAAATTATTAGACATATGAAGTTAATTTTTTAATACAAGTTTGAAGCAAGAATTTGGAAGCAGACATCATAAGTATATACTACTGAAGAAGTGAGTGAGGTAGGTGACCTTCTGGCCAGACACACGTGACAGTATAAAGCTAAGAAGATTTTCTCTAAATATGGTCTGATGGGATAGCATTAGCCATATTGGGACTAACAGGATGAGAGAAATGTCAAACACCTTTCCTATTTGTCATAAAAAGAATATACAGTACATCTCAGGCCATGTTAGACTTGGAGATTTTCCTGAACATCTGATGTTAGCACAGTTTGGACACTTTTTATACTTTTTGTTTAGTTTTTATCAAATTGTAATCCATAAGTTTTAATTATATATGATGACAATTGAGGTACAGTAATAATATTATTTTGCAGCCTAGGATGAAGAAAGCAATATATAATATTCACAATTCAATGATAAATGCTGATAAAAATGCCAAAATGAGAAATAATGTATGAAAACAAGAGCCGAGTTTCAGACCCTAGGTAACACTCATGTGGTAGCTTCGAGGTCACAGGTCAATATTGAATATTTTTACTCACTGGTTGTGTATTGTATAATATTTTGGCTCAGAGTAATGTTTCCAAAAGTCAAAAGTGAGTAAGTCTGGTGAGAAGAGGTCAGTTTTAATAAAGTAAGAATGGAAGTTAAAGGAGGTTAGGTCCGAACTCGCACACAGAGATATGTATAAGCGCACCAGGCTCACATACCAGTCTCTCAGCATGGTCCCAGTGCCTTTAATTTTGCATATTTTAAACATTTAATGCAGTTAAAATTATAATATACATTAAAAAATGTTAAATTGGATTATATATACATCTGAATACTGTATTGTGATACAGTACTTACGAGTTCAGTAAATCCATTCAGCAATGCATGTGCCTATAAACTCCAGCAGAGGAATAAGATACTGAAAGTCAACAGATATTTCACAATAATAGTAAAAGAACCTTGTTTAGAGTTTCTTGAGGAGAGATAGGATTTTTTTTCTTAATAACATGGCATGACATAGATGGAGGAGGACCGCCAAGACTGGCATTGTGAGCACTGGAGCACCTCTTGCTGTAGGGAGTAGCGTTGTCTATCTTCACACACACACGCGCACACACACACACCCACACTCACTCACACACACACACACTACTCACGTTGAAGCCGTGGCGAAGGAGGTCACCCAGGGCTCCAGCAAGTTGAAGTAGAAGGTGAAGGGGTTGCGGCGAGTGAAGAGGAAGTAGAAAAGGTTTTGAATGATCCACTGGTAGATGAACACTCCCACAACTACTGTCACAATGAAGAGACCCAGGTTACTCATCACTGTGCCCAAGTTCTCCACGCTTAATATCTTGCTCATGATCACACTGGCCACACCGATGGGAGACAACCTGAAAGTACAAGAGAAAGTTAGGAGATGCATGCACCATAATCATTGTATACAAGACTGAAGGTGTGGAAAGAGA